>NC_068446.1:28545998-28845998 GCF_023373465.1 Oncorhynchus keta | reverse complement strand
GAAATATCAGCACGAGCAATGTCAGAGACCAGAATATAAATATATGTACATAGAATGTATATAAATATATACATATAATGGTGTATTTTATATGTACACATTATTAAAGTGACCAGTTTTCAATGACTAGAATACAGCGTATTCGTATAAATGGTTAGGGTCAGTATATACAGTGGGGAGAACAAGTATTTGATAACCTGCAAATTGGCAGTGTTTCCTACTTACGAAGCATGTAGAGGTCTGTAATTATTATCATAGGTACACTTCAACTGTGAGAGACAGAATCTAAAACAAAAATCCAGGAAATCACATTGTGTGATTTTTAAGTAATTCATTTGCATTTTATTGCATGACATAAGTATTTGATCTCCTACCAACCAGTAAGATTTCTGGCTCTCACAGACCTGTTAGTTTTTCTTCAAGAATCCCTCCTGTTCTCCACTCATTACCTGTATAAAAGACACCTGTCCCCACTCAATCAAACAGACTCCAACCTCTCCACAATGGCCAAGATCAGAGAGCTGTGTAAGGACATCAGGGTTAAATTTTAGACCTGCACAAGGCTGGGATGGGCTACAGGACAATAGGCAAGCAGCTTGGTGAGAAGGTAACAACTGTTGGCGCAATTATTAGAAAATGGAAGAAGTTCAAGATGACTGGGGCTCCATGCAAGATCTCACCTCGTGGGGCATCAATGATCATGAGGAAGGTGAGGGATCAGCCCAGAACTACACGGCAGGACCTGGTCAATGACCTGAAGAGAGCTGGGACCACAGTCTCAAAGAAAACCATTAGTAACACACTACGCCGTCATGGATTAAAATCCTGCAGCGCACGCAAGGTCCCCCTGCTCAAGCCAGCGCATGTCCAGGCCCGTCTGAAGTTTGCCAATGACCATCTGGATGATCCAGAGGAGGAATGGGAGAAGGTCATGTGGTCCGATGAGACAAAAATAGAGCTTTTTGGTCTAAACTCCACTCGCCGTGTTTGGAGAAAGAAGAAGGATGAGTACAACCCCAAGAACACCATCCCAACCGTGAAGCATGGAGGTGGAAACATCATTCTTTGGGGATGCTTTTCTGCAAAGGGGACAGGACGACTGCACCGTATTGAGGGGAGAATGGATGGGGCCCATGTATCGCGAGATCTTGGCCAACAACCTCCTTCCCTCAGTAAGAGCATTGAAGATGGGTCGTGGCTGGGTCTTCCAGTATGACAACGACCCGAAACACACAGCCAGGGCAACTAAGGAGTGGCTCCATAAGAAGCATCTCAAGGTCCTGGAGTGGCCTAACCAGTCTCCAGACCTGAACCCAATAGAACGTCTTTGGAGGGAGCTGAAAGTCCGTATTGCCCAGCGACAGCCCCGAAACCTGAAGGATCTGGAGAAGGTCTGTATGGAGGAGTGGGCCAAAATCTCTGCTGCAGTGTGTGCAAACCTGGTCAAGAACTACAGGAAACGTATGATCTCTGTAATTGCAAACAAAGGTTTCTGTACCAAATATTAAGTTCTGCTTTTCTGATGTATCAAATACTTATGTCATGCAATAAAATGCAAATTAATTACAAAACCCTTTAAAATTAGCCACACCCGTTGCTGACAGATGTAAAAAATCAAAGAATCAAGCACACAGCCATGCAATCTCCTTAGACAACCACTGGCATTAGAATGGCCTTACTCAGTGACTTTCAACGTGGCACCATCATAGGATGCCACCTTTCCAACAAGTCAGTTCGTCAAATTTCTGCCCTGCTAGTGTAACAGATGTTAATCGTACTCTCCTTGCGTTGTGTTTAGTTCAAGCCAGTGATCTCAGTTGAGCGTTATTTATTATCTGTGATTAAATAGGAAACAGCACGTTAGTTGTGTAGGGCTTAATAATGTTGATGGCTGTCAATGGTAAAATCTGTAGCATGAAAACAACTGTGTTAGCAGTGAGCTTATGTGACCATTACATCGGTGCATGCTAGCTAACACTCTTATATACAGCAATCATATACCAAAGCACATCCCAGAAAGCCCCTCAATCCCTAACAGGTACCATATGCCCACACATGTATAAATCAGGAATGTACAGCAAACTTGTACACATTGTAAAATATGAAAATATAATGCAGTATTCAGCACGTGACCTACCCTCATGCATCACATTTTTATACTGGGGAGACCTGACGTTCGCGATCTCCCCCTACAGTTGAAGTCGGAAGTTTACATACACTTAGGTTGGAGTCAATAAAACTCGTTTTTCAACCACCACACATTTCTTGTTAACAAACTATAGTTTTGGCAAGTCGGTTAGGACATATACTTTGTGCATGACACAAGTCATTTTTCCAAAAATTGTTTACAGACAGATTATTTCACTTATAATTCACTGTATCACAATTCCAGTGGGTCAGAAGTTTACATACACTAAGTTGACTGTGCCTTTAAACAGCTTGGAAAATTCCAGAAAATGATGGCTTCAGTCAATTGGAGGTGTACCTGTAGATGCATTTCAAGACCTACCTTCAAACTCAGTGCCTGTTTGCTTAACATCATGAGAAAATCAAAAGAAATCAGCCAAGACTTCAGAAAAAGAATTGTAGACCTCCACAAGTTCCAAACGCCTGAAGGTACCGCGTTCATCTGCACAAACAATAGTACGCAAGTATAAACACCATGGGACCACGCAGCCGTCATTCCGCTCAGGAAGGAAATGAATGTACTTTGGTGCGAAAAGTGCAAATCAATACCAGAACAACAGCAAAGGACCTTGTGAAGATGCTGGAGGAAACAAGTACAAAAGTATCTATATCCACAGTAAAGCGAGTCTTATATCGACATAACCTGAAAGGCTGCTCAGCAAGGAAGAAGCCACTCCTCCAAAACCGACATAAAAAAGCCAGACTACGGTTTGCAACTGCACATGGGGCAAATATCATACTTTTTTCATCAGTCCTCTGGTCTGATGAAACAAAAGTAGAACTGTAGGACCATAATGACCATCATTATGTTTGGAGGAAAAAGGGGGAGGGTTGCAAGCCGAAGAACACCATCCCAACCGTGAAGCATGGGGGTGGCAGCATCATGTTGTGGGGTGCTTTGCTGCAGGAGGGACTGGTGCACTTCACAAAATAGATGGCATCATGAGATAGTAAAATTATGTGGATATATTGAGGCAACATCAGTCAGGAAGTTAAAGCTTGGTCGCAAATGGGTCTTCCAAATGGACAATGACTCCAAGCATACTTCCAAAGTTGTGGTAAAATGGCTTAAGGACAACAAAGTCAAGGTAGGCCACCCGGTTGACACAATGGTCTAAGGCACTGCATCGCAGTGCTAGCTGTGCCACCAGAGATTCTGGGTTCGAGCCCAGGCTTTGTCGCAGCTGGCCGCGACTGGAAGGCCCATGGGGCGGCGCACAATTGACCCAGCGTCATCTGGGTTAGAGAAGGTTTGGCCATATCCTTGTCCTTGTCTCATCGCGCATTAGTGACTCCTGTGGCGGGCCGGGCACAGTGCATGCTGACCAGGTCACCAGGTGTACAGTGTTTCCTCCGACACATTGGTGCGGCTGGCTTCCGGGTTGGATGTGCATTGTATCAAGAAGCAGTGCGTCTTGGTTGGGTTGTGTTTCGGAGGACGCATGGCTCTCGACCGTCGCCTCTCCCAAGTCCGTATGGGAGTTGCAGCGATGTAACTACTACCAATTGGATACCACGAAATTGGGGAGAAAAAAAGTGTTTAAAAAAATAAGTCAAAGTATTGGATTGGCTGTCAAAAAGCCCTGACTTCAATCCTATAGAAAATGTGTGGGCAGAGCTGAAAAAACGTGTGTGATTAAGGAGGCCTAGAAACCTGACTAACTGCTTGTGGAAGGCTACCTGAAACGTTTGACCCATGTTAAAAAATGTAAAGTCAATGCTACCAACTACTAATTGAGTGTATGCAAACATCTGACCCACTGGGAATGTAATGAAATAAATCAAATCTGAAATAAATCACTCTCTACTATTATTCTGACATTTCACATTCTTAAAATAAAGTGGTGATCCTAACTGACCTAAAGCAGGAATTTTTACTAGGATAAAATTTTAGGAATTGTGAAAAACTGAGTTTAAACGTATTTGGCTAATGTGTATGTACTGTAAACTTCCGACTTCAACTGTCAACTATCTGCATGGGGGGGGGCAATAACAACACGCCTTATTGTCACCGGAATTGAACCAACCAATAAGAGTGCTTTAACTTGGGCAGTATTGAGTAGCTTGGATGAAAAAGATGCCCAGAGTAAACTGCCTGCTACTCTGTCCCAGATGCTAATATATGCATATTATTAGTATTGGATAGAAAACACTCAGAAGTTTCTAAAACTGTTTGAATGATGTCTGTGAGTATAACAGAACTCATATGGCAGGCGAAAACCTGAGAGAAATCCAAACAGGAAGTTGGAAATCTGAGGCTTGTAGTTTAAAAAAAAACTCAGGCCCTATTGTAGATACAGTGGAATATTGGTTATGTTGCACTTCCTAAGGCTTCCACTAGATGTCAACAGTCTTTAGAACGTTGTTTCAGGCTTCTACTGTGAAGTGGGACCGAATGAGAGAGGAATGCTCTTAGGCGTGGTCACGAGAGAGTTAGCTCTCGTTCCATTGCTTTTCTACAGATATAGGAATTCTCCGGTAGGAACATTATTGATTCTAAACTTAGTTTGACAAGTTTCTACGAGCTGGAACTTTTTGACCGGTAGTGTACATGTGATATTTCAGTTGATTTTTAATACATTTGAAAAAAACTATTTTGGCTTTGTCATTATGGGGTATTTTGTGTAGATTGATCAGGGGGAAGAAATTCAATCATTTTAGAAGGAGGCTGTAACGTAACAAAATGTGGAAAGGGGTCTGAATAGTGAAGGGGTCTGAATACTTTTTGAATGCCGTGTATGTCTCATGTCTGAGCTGTTTTATTGCTACTCTACTTTGTTCCTGTACTGTCGTTTTGCCTCTAATCGTCACAGTGGAAACAACATCCTCTATGCACTTTCTGATGAACCCCGTTACCGAGTCAGGGTTTACAAGTCAGGTACACTATTCTCAGAGGCGACCTAGAACATTTCCCAGTCTGCATGATCATAACAATCTTGAAGGACAGATTCTGATTGGCCAGACCAATGTTAAACTGTCCTTACCACGAGAGCTCCCTGTTTAAGTTTTTGCCTATCGATGGGGAAAAGCAGAATGGAGGCATGATCTGATTGTCTGAAGGGAGGGTGGGGTAGGGCCTTGTAGCCTTCTTGGAAAGGAGAGTAGCATTGATCCAGGGTCCGTGTGTAGCACATGAGATGTGTTGATAGACTTTTGGTAGTATGTTCCTCAGATTTCTTTTATTAAAGTCTACAATAAATGCGGCCTCAGGATATGCCGTTTCCAGTTTGCACTTAGTCCAGTGTAGTTCCTTGAGAGCCACCGCGTGTCGGCTTGGGGGAATATAAACGGCAGTGACGATGACCAAAGTAAATTCTCTCGTGTGGTAATGCAATCGGCATTTGATAGTGAGGTATTTGAGATTGGAAGAAATGTATGCACGCCGCCTGAGTCTGACTAGGGCCCCGCTCCTTCTACTTCTTCTCTGGCATTGGCTTTGTGGTGCAGCACTCGGGATGAATAGAGCTTCAAACAAAGGATCCAGGTCAGGGAAGTCGAATTTCTGCTTGAATTTCTGGTGAGTGACCGCTGATCTAACATCCAAAAGTTTTTGCCAGCTGTAGGTAATAATACAATACATGTTCTGAGCAAATAATTTAAGAAATAACACAAAAAATGAAATACTGCAGAGTTGGCTAAGAGCTAGAAACAGGGTGACGGTGCCAGCTTGTGTGTGTGCGCGTGTGTGCGTGTGTGTGTGTGTGTGTGTGTGTGTGTGTGTGTGTGTGTGTGTGTGTGTGTGTGTGTGTGTGTGTGTGTGTGTGTGTGTGTGTGTGTGTGTGTGTGTGTGTGTGTGTGTGTGTGTGTGTGCGTTGAGGTGGTCATTGTGTTTTGATATGAATGTGGAGAATCTCCAGGAAACAAGACAAGGATCCAAACTTGGATCAGGCTCATTTCCATCTCACTACCGCCTCCCGCTCACACACATGGATTTGTGTTGGCAGCTACTCATATTTGTATGTGTGTGTGTGTGTGTGTGTCTCTCTCTCTCTGGGTTCTATAAACATACATGCCTGGTGGCGTTTTGTGTGAGCCTGCATACAGTTTGTGAGGTTGTGGGTTTGCATGTTACTATTGACATATTGTTTATATGATGCTATCTTTGTTCGGTGCTCCATCTTTCCTCTATGTGTAGGACTGTGTAATATATCACACATACAGGTATAAAGGTAGCTGGTAGCCTAGCGGTAGGAGCGTTGGGCCAGTAAATGAAAGGTCGCTGGTTCGAAATACCAGAGCCGGTGAAAAATCTGTCTATGTGCCCTTGAGCAAGGCACTTAAACATAATTTGCTCCAGGGGTGGTGTACTACAATTGCTGACCCTGTAAAAACAACACATTTCACTGCACCTATCTGGTGCATGTAACAATAAAACACTATTTTGTACAATATGGTGTGTATGACGTGTGTATAATGTTGTTGTATATACTGTATGTGTAGGCGTATATAAGAATATAAATATGTACAGTACCTCCACTGTATATCTCCTGTTTATCTGTGTGAGTCAGTGTCCCTATGAAGCCAGCCAGCACATCCTTGGTGCTGCCTGTGAGTGGAGTGCTGCAGTACTTTCCTTTGGGCTATGTACTGTACATACGTACTATGCGCACACACACGCACGCACAAGCTGGCACCGTCACGCTCTGATCACGCTGCTTGGCTAAAACCAATTGTGTGACTAATTGGGATTCAGGCAGGCTGCAGTGCAAAACAGCTTTTTCAATGCCTGACTCTGTGGAAGGCTGGAGTGTATGGTAGTGTCGAGGGAGGACAATGTAAGTTATGCATAAGACAAAATACACACCACATCCAAAACACACACACACACAAACGTGCATGCATACACATATCATGCATGCACAAACACGCAGTGTGCATGTCACACAGTGACAAAACCCAATGGTCAAGTGCATATATTTGGAACAAATAAATAACATCTACTATGACCATGTACAGTGCATCCCTGTTTCCAGATTTTGTTACTTTACAGCCTTATTCTAAAATTGATTGATTAAAAAATGTTCCTCATCAATCTACACACAATACCTTATAATGGCAAAGCAAAAAAGGTTCTAATTTTTGAAAATGTATAAAAAAATAAGTGTACGTTATTTACAGTTGAAGTTGGAAAGTTACATACAGTTAGGTTGGCCCGTCTGCTAGCCACGGCCCGCTAGCTGTCTAGAGCATATTGGACTGTTAGCTGAAGAGATCCATCAGCCAATTTCTAGGGCCACTATACCTATTTTGCTAATTGGACTGGAACCCTTTACTACACTGAACCCTACTAATCCATCATGACTTCACAACTGACGTAACAGCACGAGGAGGCTCCGTACGAGGAGGCTATAACAGACTTCTTACGTCACAACGTTCCTCTAAGGCCCTTCTGCTAGCTTGCTTGCCCCGGCTAGCCAGCTGTCTGAATCGCCATGTCTCCAGCCAGCCTAACTAGTCACTGGGCTCCTATGATCACTCGGCTACGCATGCCTCTCCCTAATGTCAATATGCCTTGTTCTTTGCTGTTCCGGTTCGTGATTATTGTCTTATTTCACTGTAGAGCCTCTAGTCCTGCTCAATATGTCTTAGCTAACCCTTTAGTTCCACGTCCCACACATGCGGTGACATCACCTGGTTTAATTGATGTTCTAGAGACAATATCTCTCTCATCATCACTCAGTGCCTAGGTTTACCTCCACTGTATTCACATCCTACCATACCTTTGTCTGTACATTATTCCTTGAATCTATTCTATCGCGCCCAGAAACCTACTCCTTTTACTCTCTGTTCCGAACGTACTAGACGACCAGTTCTTATAGCCTTTAGCCGTACCCTTATCCTACTACTCCTCTGTTCCTCTGGTGATGTAGAGGTTAATCCAGGCCCTGCAGTGCCTAGCTCCACTCCCATTCCCCAGGCGCTCTCATTTGTTGACTTCTGTAACCGTAAAAGCCTTGGTTTCATGCATGTTAACATTAGAAGCCTCCTCCCTAAGTTTGTTTTATTCACTGCTTTAGCACACTCTGCCAACCTGGATGTCCTAGCCATGTCTGAAGCCTGGTTTAGGAATACCACCAAAGATTCTGACATTTTCATCCCTAACTATAACATTTTCCGACAAGATAGAACTGCCAAAGGGGGAGGAGTTGCAATCTAATGCAGAGACAGCCTGCAGAGTTCTGTCTTACTATCCAGGTATGTACCAAAACAATTTGAGCTTCTACTTTTAAAAATCCACCTTTCCAGAAACAAGTCTCTCACCGTTGCTGCTTGCTATAGACCACCCTCTGCCCCTACCTGTGCCCTGGACACCATATGTGAATTGATTGCCCCCCATCTATCTTCAGAGCTCGTGCTGCTAGGTGACCTAAACTGGGACCTGCTTAACACCACAGCCATCCTACAACCTAAGCTTGATGCCCTTAATCTCACACAAATGATCAATGAACCTACCAGGTACAACCCCAAATCCATAAACACGGGCACCCTCATAGATATCATCCTAACCAAATTGCTCTCCAAATACACCTCTGCTGTCTTCAACCATGATCACAACGATCACTGCCACATTGCCTGCACCCGTAATGGGCCTGCGGTCAAACGACCACCCCTCATCACTGTCAAACACTCCCTAAAACACTTCAGCGAGCAGGCCTTTCTAATAGACCTGGCCCGTGTATCCTGGAAGGATTTTGACCTCATCCCGTCAGTAGAGGATGCATGGTTATTCTTTAAAAGTGCTTTCCTCACCATCTTAAATAAGCATGCCCCATATTAAAAAATGTAGAACCTGGAACAGATATAGCCCTTGGTTCACTCCAGACCTGACTGCCCTTGACCAGCACAAAAACGTCCTATGGCGTACTGCATTAGCATTTAATAGCCCCTGTAATATGCAACTTTTTAGGGAAGTTAAGAACCAAAATACACAGGCAGTTAGGAAAGCTAAGGCTAGCTTTTTCAAACAGAATTTGCATCCTGTAGCACAAACTCAAAAACGTTCTGGGACACTGTAAATCCATGGAGAATAAGAGCACCTCCTCCCAGCTGCCCACTGCACTGAGGCAAGGAAACACTGTCATCACCGATAAATCCACTATAATTGAGAATTTCAATAAGCATTTATCTACGGCTGGCCATACCTTCCACCTGGCTACCCCTACCCCGGTCAACATCCCTGCACGCCCCACAGCAACTCGCCCAAACCTCCCCATTTCTCCTTCACCCAAATCCAGATAGCTGATGTTCTGAAAGAGCTGCAAAATCTGGACCGCTACAAATCAGCCGGGCTGGACAGTCTGGACCCTCTCTTTCTGAAGTTATCTGCTGAAATTGATGCAACCCCTATTACTAGCCTGTTCAACCTCTCTTTCGCATCGGCTGAGATTCCCAAAGATTGGAAAGCTGCCGCGGTCTTTCCCCTCTTCAAAGGTGGTGACATTCTAGACCCAAACTGCTGCAGACCTATATCTGTCCTACCCTGCCTTTCTAAGGTCTTCGAAAACCAAGTTAACAAACAGATCACCGACCATTTTGAATCCCACCGTACCTTCTCCGCTATGTAATCTGGTTTCAGAGCTGGTCATGGGTGCACTTCAGCCACGCTCAAGGTCCTAAACTATATCATATCCGGCATTGATAAGAGACAATACTGTGCAGCCGTATTCATCGACCTGGCCAAGGCTTTCGACTCTGTCATTTACCAAATTCTTATCGGCAGACTCAACAACCTTGTTAGCAAACCTCCAGACAAGCTTCAATGCCATACAACTCTCCTTCAGTGGCCTCCAACTGCTCTTAAATGCAAGCAAAACTAAATGCTGGCTCTTCAACCGATCGCTGCCCACACCTGCCCTCCCTTCCAGCATCACTACTCTGGATGGTTCTGACTTAGAATATGTGGACAACTGCAAATACATAAAAGTCTGGTTCATCCTTGGGAGCAATTTTCAAACGCCTGAAGGTTCCACGTTCATCTGTACAAACAATAGTACACAAGTATTGTAACGGTTGTCATTGGGAGAAGGAGAAGAGGACCAAAGTGCAGCGTGGTACGTATTCATAATAAGTTTAATAAAGATGAATACTGAACAAAAACAACAAACCGACAAATGAACAGTTCTGTAAGGTGTATCAAAAACACTAAACAGAAAATAACTACCCACAAATCATAGTGGGAAAACAGGCTGCCTAAGTATGGTTCTCAATCAGAGACAACGATTGACAGCTGCCTCTGATTGGGAACCATGCCAGGCCAAACACAGAATACAAAACATAGAATGCCCACCCCAATTCACGCCCTGACCAAACTAAAACAGAGACATAAAAAAGGAACTAAGGTCAGGACGTGACAAGTATAAACACCATGGGACCACGCAGCCATCATAACGCTAAGGAAGGAGACACGTTCTGTCTCCTAGAGATGAACGTATTTTGGTGCGAAAAGTGCAAATCTATCCCAAAACAACAGCAAAGGACCTTGTGAAGATGCTGGAGGAAACAAGTACAAAAGTATCTATATCCACAGTAAAACGAGCCCTATATCGACATAACCTGAAAGGCCCCTCAGCAAGGAAGAAGCCACTGCTCCAAAACCGCCATAAAAATGCCAGACTACGGTTTGCAACTGCACATGGGAACAAATGTCATACTTTTTGAAGAAATGTCCTCTGGTCTGATGAAACAAAAGTAGAACTGTTTGGCCATAATGACCATCATTATGTTTGGAGGAAAAAGGGGGAGGCTTGCATGCCGAAGAACACCATCCCAACCATGAAGAATGGGTGTGGCAGCATCATGTTGTGGGGGTGTGGCAGCATCATGTTGTGGGGGTGCTTTGCTGCAGGAGGGACTGGTGCACTTCACAAAATAGATGGCATCCTGAGGAAGTAAAATGATTTGGATATATTGAAGCAACATCTTAAGACATCAGTTAGGAAGTTAAAGCTTGGTCACAAATGGGTCTTTCAAATGGACAATGACCCCAAAGATACTTCCAAAGTTGTGGCAAAATGGCTTAAGGACAACAAAGTCAAGGTATTGGAGTGGCCATCACAAAACCCTGACCTCAATCCTATAGAAATTTGTGGGCAGAACTGAAAAAGCGTGTGTGAGCAAGGAGGCCTACAAACCTGACTCAGGAGGAATGGGCCAAAATTCACCCAATTTATTGTGGGAAGCTTGTGGAAGGCTACCCGAAACGTTTGACCCAAGTTAAACCATTTAAAGGCAATGCTACCAAATACCAATTGAGTGTATGTCAACTTCTGACCCACTGGGAATGTGATGAAAGAAATAAAATATAAAACAAATCTTTCTCTCTATTATTATTCAGACATTTCACATTTTTAAAATAAAGTGGTGATTCTAACTGACCTAAGACAGGGACTTTTTACTAGGATTAAATGTCAGGAATTGTGAAAAAGTTAGTTTAAATGTAGTTGGCTAAGGTGTATGTAAACTTCCGACTTCAACTTGTAGATGTGTGGATAAGCCACTTCTCCAATCTTTTTGGCTCTATAACAAGGAACAAACAGCAAAAAGATATACATGATAAATTACAAATCTTATAGTCTGTTAAAGACTACCAGAGCCACTGTGTTCTCCAATTACATTTAATGAACTATAGGACTAAATTCAAACCCTCCAACCCAAAAAGGCCTGTGGTGTTGATGGTACATTCCCAAATATTTGGATCCAAGGACTGATAACCAAATGTGATTTTCTGTATTTTTTTTCTAATTTTGTCTGTCATAGTTGAAGTGTACCTATGATGAAAATTACAGGCCTCTCTCATCTTTTTAAGTGGGAGAACTTGCACAATTGGTGGCTGACTAAATACTTTTTTGCCCCACTGTACATAATATGACATTTGAAATGTCTTTATTCATTTTGGAACTTGTGTGAGTGTAATATTTACTGTCACCTTTTTATTGCTTATTTCACTTTTGTTTATCCATTTCACTTGTTTTGGCAATGTAAACATATGCTTCCCATGCCAATAAAGCCCCTTGAATTGAATTGAGAGAGCGAGAGCGTGTGCCTGCTGGCTGAGGGGCAGACAGTGGATGTCAATGTTGAAAAAATCATGATGCCATGTTTGGAAAATCCTTGGGGAGCTCTGTTGTTTAACTGGCCCAAAACAACTGTGCTACGGGAAAGTGTGGACAACACTGACCACATTTACATGCACTCCAATATCCAGTTATTATTCTGAATACTCAAGTATTCTGTTTTTGAGGTGACGCAAATAAACATCATATCCCGTTTTACAATAACCAGAATAAAGCTTGGTTAAGGGTTTGGAGTTAAGGTTAGGGTTTGGTTAAGGTTTAGGGTTAGATGTCTTTATGGATCCACCTTTCCCTGAAAACCCAATCCGGGACCCATGCGGGTCCGGATCCAGAATTTGAAATAACATCACGGTTCTGAGTTGGATCTGACATGATTGTCAGGGGTCTCAGGTAAGTATAATCTTAACTGACTTGTCTGGAAGGGCCCATAAAGATCAGAACGACTGCTGCAGTAGAGAGACATTTTATAATTCTCTTGCATTTCACGAGTGGAGCTTGGCGCGTATTGCTTGTTGTTGGCCAATCAGAAGTCATCAAAGCAGCAATGGCTACAGTCCAGAGCCTCCGTGTGGCAAAAGGTTAGGAGATATCTAATCAATGGAAGATGGAATTAAAATGACGGAATTAAAAGTTAAAGGAGAAGAATAAGCTACAACGACCAAGAGCCAATAGGTAGGCTGCTACTTAATATTCTGGAGTTGTTGATATTTGTAACTGTAGGATGACAAAGCGCATGCACTGCAGCCTCAATTAGCCTAGCTATCTAACATTATCCAGCTTAACTAGTTTCACCTGGTTTGATGCAGTCAAGACAAGTACTACGTAATCAAATTTGATGATAAATAACCTAGCTATGGCAGCTATTAGTCTACTATAGTGTGAGTCGGCTTGGTTGGTTGCTGTCTCTCATCTCTCCCTCCTCTCTGCTCCTGTCACTCACTCACAGTACGGCCCCTCCCCCGGCTGCTAAAGCAGCACCTCTCTCTCTCATGCTTTATCAGCTCCGGTTAATAAAGTAGCTTAAAAAAGTACTTTTCTGCTTCTGCTTCTTCCCTCACTCTGATCGGAACGGGTCTGGATTTGACCAGGTCTATACAGAACGGGTCTGGTTGTCCTCCGGTCCGTTCGGAACGCATCTCTATATTTAAAAACATTTATTTATGTATATCGAAGATGTCAAGTTAGGGGTTAAGGGAAATATGATTTAGAATGGGAATCAATTGTTTAGTCCGTACAAGTATGGTAAAAACAAACGTGTGTGTGTGTGTGTATGTTGGTGTGTGTATGTGGGTTGGTGTGTGCGTGTGTATAAATACAATATGCACACGTAACAAGAAAGTAGTAGGAGTGCCTGTCTGTGTTTGAACCAGTGGAGGCTCCTCAGAGGAGGAAGGGGAGGACCATCCTACTCAGTCAATTTCATAAAAATAAAAATAGTGGAACATTAAAGTTATCCTTTTTAGATAAAACTATACTAAATATATTCATGTCACCAAATAATTGATTATAACAAACTGTTTTGCAATGAAGGTCTGCAGTAGCCTCAACAGCACTCTGTAGGGTTGCGTCATGGTGTAGCCAGAGGACACCTATTTTCTGTCCTCCTCTGGGTACATTGATTTCAATACAAATCCTAGGAGGTTCATGGTTCTCAACCCCTTCCATAGACTTACACAGTAATTATGACATCTTCGGGAGGACGTCCTCTAACCCACCAGAGCTCTTGCAGCATGAACTGATATGTTGTCCTCCTAATCAAAGGATCAGACAATTAATCTAGTACTGAAATCATAAACTAAAATGTGGTGAGTAGTTGACTCAGAGAGTGAGAGCTAGCTTTATTTCTGTGCATTTATTTCACTTTCACTTAGCTGCAGCAAGCTAGTTTAGCCTACTCAAACACCCGGCTCAAACAGAAAAGGATGCTATGTTAGCTATCCGGCTATCCAACACTGAAACTATTCCAAGTCAGGGTAAGCTTTTAGTTTTATGAATTTACTTCCATCAGGGCTTGCCAGTGTAACTGCTAAACTGCTTGCTGACTACAGTGTACTGCATGATTGTAGCTGGTTTACTAACACATTAGTTCTAGTAGCTATGTTGACTATGATGTTAGCTAATATGGTGACAACGATGTAGGCTGTGTGTAGTGGTTAGCGGTAATGATATGAAAGTTTGACTTGGAAAGGTTTTTACGCCTGGTCGCAGACATCTGATGTGTTGTGTGCTGAAATCCACAAGCCAATGGAAAAGGTGAGAGGACGAGGAGCGTGTAGATGCTAGAAGGAGTTATACAACGAGCAAAATGATCATGCTGTTTGCTTGTGGCTGCTATGTAAGTGAACTGTGTTTTTGTGTGATCAGGTGTGTATTTGTTCCGCCGATTCTGTTGAAAAACGATTCTTGAGTATATTGTGATAAACTGCAGGCCACACTACTTGCCTAGAGAGTTCTCAGCTGTACTTTTCGTGGCTGTTTATTTACCACCACAGACAGATGCTGGCACTAAGACCGCACTCAGTCAGCTGTGTAAGGAAATAAGCAAACAGGAAACCACTCACCCAGAGGCAGCGCTCCAAGTGGCCAGAGACTTTAATGCAGGGAAACTTAAATCAGTTCTACCAAATCTCTATCAACATGTTAAATATGCAAGGTGCTACCACTAAACATACAAGGAAGGGGAGGAAAAACAATCAGTGGCAGCTAATAGGCCGGTGATGACGACCACCAAGCTCCACCCGCCCGGGAAGGGGAAACACCCTCGGTTGGACTCGTGACAAACATGTTCCGGGATTCTTCCGATGACATTGAGGAATACACCACATCAGTCACTGGCTTTATCAATAAGTGCACTGAGGATGTCGTCCCCACAGTGACTGTACGTACTGTCATGTCTTTGGCTATGCCAGATTAAGTGATATGACATGCTATTCTATAAAATAATTTCTCTGTAATTAATATCACCTGATTGAGCTAATCATGTAAATGTAATTAACTAGAGAGTCGGGCACCACAAAATAATATTTATAGAGCTGTTATCCTCCGAATAAACTCTTAAAGACCTAGGAATATTTTAAATCAATACCAGTCAATATTAATCGTCATCTTAATTCAGTTTCATCTGAAAGTTGTAAATTCTTGGTTATCTGCACGCACCATGGCTAACAATTTGAATCAGCAATACAAAATTGGGTTTAATTATTTATTTACTAAATACCTAACTAATCACACAGAATTAAATCATAACTTGATTACAAATTACGTCATAAAGGAAAACATCCCTAGCGGACGGAACAGATATGACAGCTTGTTACACTAAAGAAAAGGGTCTGGGTTTGAGTGAAAGAGCAGGAAGACTGAGGAACAAAGGAAAGAAGCTGTGCTATCATAAATACAGAATCTTATGCATTCTAAATTACCGCCCATTTGGAAAAGGAAAATGCAATAAATATTTACTCTGAGCTGCGCTTCAGTAGGTTGGTGGTAGATGGAAGGCCATGTTGCCCAACCGAGTCCTTTGAAGAATGTCTCTGGTTGTCAATTGGATACGTTGTAGTAACGTCGTTGGGTGATAGAGGTGATACTCTGTCTGTTCCTTCCTAACCCTCGTTTGCATCTGCTGTTGCTAACTCAACGGCTAGGAAGTATCACTTCTGTAGTGAATAAGAGTTCAAAGTTCATACCATTCGCAACCAAAGCTCACGCTGATGTTGGCTTCGTTCTGTAGTTATTATCTGAACCATTCTGACATAGGACCGTCGTCCTCACGTCCTCGGAACAGGAGGTTACATTGTCGTCAAGGGCTTATATAGGAAGGGAGAGGAGGGCGTGTTTGAAAAGTTTTATAGACCATGTCCCTTCACAGGGGAGGGCCACTGATTGAGCAGAGCCCTATCTTATGAAAACCCAAATCTCACATTTTAGAAGCTAAAATAACATTTCATCCCATCACAAATAAATTCATATTCAAACATTTAAATTGAACAACAATTCCATGTGAATCTGATAACTCTGATGTGTAGACTTTCCACTGTAGCGTTTGTCATCTTATCATTGATGAGAATGTCTCAGATGACAACCGAACTGACATCATATTCATTAAGTACCACCGCATATGTTCCATTGGTCGGATTACCAGAATATAGTTAATTTCCCCCCACCTTCTGATGTTCCCAGAATCTCTATGTTAACCAATGGTTTTGCAAATGTAACATCAGTAGGGTAGAGAGAGGAAAGGGGGGTAGGTTTATGACTGTCATAAACCTACCCCCCAGGCCAACGTCATGACAGTACATACCCCAACCAGAAGCCATGGATTACAGGCAACATTCACACTGAGCTAAAGGGTAGAGCTGCCGCTTTCAAGGTGCGGGACTCTAATCCGGAAGCTTACAAGAAATCCCGCTATGCCCTGCGACGAACCATTAAACAGGCAAAGCGTGAATACAGGGCTAAGACTGAATCATACTACACCGGCTCCGACGCTCATTGGATTTGGCAGGGCTTGCAAACTATTACAGATTACAAAGGGAAGCACAGCCTCGAGCTGCCCAGTGACGCGAGCCTACCAGACAAGCTAAATCACTTCTATGCTCGCTTCGAGGCAAGCAGCACTGAGGCATGCATGAGAGCATCAGCTGTTCCGGACGACTGTGTGATCACGCTCTCCGTAGCCAACGTGATTAAGACCTTTAAACAGGTCAACATACACAAGACGGGCCAGACGGATTACCAGGATGTGTGCTCCGGGCATGTGCTGACCAACTGGCAGGTGTCTTCACTGACATTTTCAACATGTCTCTGATTGAGTCTGTAATACCAACATGCTTCAAGCAGACCACCATAGTCCCTGTTATCCCAGAAACCCTAGACCCACTCCAATTTGCATACCGCCCAAACAGATCCACAGATGATGCAATCTCTATTGCACTCCACACTGCCCTTTCCCACCTGGACAAAAGGAACACCTATGTGAGAATGCTGTTCATTGACTACAGCTCAGCGTTCAACACCATGGTACCCTCCAAAGCTCATCACCAAGCTAAGGATACTGGGACTAAACACCTCCCTCTGCAACTGGATCCTGGACTTCCTGACAGGCCGCCCCCAGGTGGTGAGGGTAGGTAGCAACACATCTGCCACGCTGATCCTGAACACTGGAGCTCCCCAGGGGTGGGTGCTCAGTCCCCTCCTGTACTCCCTGTTCACCCACGACTGCATGGCCAGGCACGACTCCAACACCATCATTAAGTTTGCTGACGACACAACAGTGGTAGGCCTGATCACCGACAACGACGAGACAGCCTATAGGGAGGAGGTCAGAGACCTGGCCGGGTGGTGCCAGAATAACAACCTATCCCTCAATGTAACCAAGACTAAGGAAATGATTGTGGACTACAGGAAAAGGAGCACCGAGCACGTCCCCATTCTCATCGACTGGGCTGTAGTGGAGCAGGTTGAGAGCTTCAAATTCCTTGGTGTCCACATCACCAACAAACTAGATTGGTTCAAACACACCAAGACAGTCGTGAAGAGGGCACGACAAAGCCTATTCCCCCTCATGAAACTAAAAATATTTGGCATGGGTCCTGAGATCCTCAAAAGGTTCTACAGCTGCAACATCGAGAGCATCCTAACCGGTTGCATCACTTTCATTCATAGGCTAGGTTGTAGCAACCTCATGATGGGTATAGGGGAAACTGGAGTATTGTGTAGTAGCCTAAACTTCTCAAAGTTACATTAAGCTGGGTGAATGGAATATGAATGACAGTCATCCAACATGCTGTAATAGAAATAAGGCCATTAAAGCTCATTTAAAAAAAGTATCGTCCTCCCTCATCTTAAACATTACCACCTGTGATCATCCATGTGAAGAGGAACTGCATTACACCAAATAGGACATTTCAGGGCTTTATGTTCAAAAGAAAACCGCATTGAGGAAGGCTTACTTTGTTGTACCCAGCCAAGTCCAAATGTTAAAACAGAACAGTTAAAACACTACAGGCTACCTGGTCATGGAAACTGACTACACAACACACACGTATGTGATAAGCTGTTTAATCGGCTATTTGTATTATTATTCACATGCAAAACATTATAGGCCTCAAATATTTATTGTTTTACAGAATGGAAGCAAGTAGAAGTGGAAAGATAGATGGGCTGATAAACAGATGAGGTACTAATATCCCTCCCATCTCTTTCCCTCCCTCACTCCCTTTCATTTGTTTCTCCCTATCCCTCTCACTCCCTCCTTACCTGTCTTCCTCTCCCTCTCTCTCCCTATCCATCCCTCTCTCCACACACACAGCTGTGGAATGTCCAGGCAGGTTGGCTGGGTGCCTGGGTCATGTCATGCCAATTAAGTTCAGCAGCTAATAGTCTTCCATTTGGGAATCCATCCTGTTACAGACAACATTAACCCTTCCCTGAACTTAGAGTAACTACTACACACTCTCACATGCATGGAAATGGGCAGGCATGCTGTGATGAACACATACACGCAGATGCAGATACATAAATATTTATTAATGTGTATGTGCGTGTGTTTGTTAAAAGCAGAAGTAAAATTTGGATTGGAGTTTGTAGGTAATTCAGCAATAAAGTGATATTAATCTTAATCTCCCACCAGCCTCTTCTGATAAATATACATAGAAATATGCATTTACAGAACACACGTAAACACAGCCACAATAATTTATACAAAAACCGACCCTCTCTCAATTATGCACATTTAAAACATATTCCAAACAGAAATGCAGATGTTACATCCCCCTCTCCCACATTCCATTCCAACATGTTCTCGATATCATCAAAGAACAATGGCGGAAATGAGATACAGTACATTACCAAAGGAAGTGAAAAATATGGAAAGAGAGACATGATTGTGGGATGGATGGATGGATGGTGGTGGGGTATGGGGGAGGGGGGTGTTGAGAAAGGGACCCAGAGAGACATCTACATCATTTGGCCTAATGACACCATCTGGTGGATGGGAGGGACATCAAGATCACACTCACACAAAGAGGGAAGTGGGTGAAGTGTAATGAAGAATTTGGTTCTGGGTGAAAAGCACTTATGAGAAAATGTCGTTTTCAAATCAAATAAAATCCAAATGTATTTGTCACATGTGTGGAATACAGGTGTAGAGCTTTCTGTGAAATGCTTACTTACAACCCCTTAACGAACAATGCAGTTTTAAGAAAATATAGTTAAGAAAATATTATCTAAATAAATTAAAGTAAAAAGTTACACAATTAAATAACAATAATGAGGCTATATACAGGGGGTATCAGTACCGAGTCAATGTGCGGGGGTACAGGTTAGTAGTGAGGCTATATACAGGAGGTATCAGTACCGAGTCAATGTGCGGGGGTACAGGTTAGTAGTGAGGCTATATACAGGGGGTATCAGTACCGAGTCAATGTGCGGGGGTACAGGTTAGTAGTGAGGCTATATACAGGGGGTATCAGTACCGAGTCAATGTGCGGGGGTACAGGTTAGTAGTGAGGCTATATACAGGGGGTATCAGTACCGAGTCAATGTGCGGGGGTACAGGTTAGTCAAGGGAAATTGTACATGTAAAGTAGGGCTGAAGTGAGAGAACAGTCTATGACTTGGGTGACTGGAGTCTTTGACAATTTTTTGGGCCTTCCTCTGACACTGCCCAGTATATAGGTCCTGGATGGCAGGAAGCTTGGCCCCAGTGACGTACTGGGCCGAGCGCACTACCCTCTACAGCGCCTTACGGCCGGATGTCGAGCAGTTGCCATACCAGGCGGTGATGCACCGGTCAGGATGCTCTCGATGGTGCAGCTGCATAACTTTCTGAGGATCTGGTGAACCAAGCCAAATCTTTTCAGTCTCCTGGGGGGAAAAAGGCATTGTCGTGCCCTCTTCACAAGTTTCTTGGTGTATTTGGACCATAATAGTTTGTGGACACCAAGGAATTTGAAACTCTCAACCCGCTTGACTACAGCCCCATAGATGTGAATGGGGGCGTGTTCGGCCCTCCTTTTCCTGTAGTGCTGATACTTGACACTTTCCCCACATTATACAGTTATGGTAAAAATACACCTGTATAGTGGGCTTCTGTTTTGTATTGAATTCTTATCAGTGTGTACAGTATGTGAGCTGCCATTTTGCATTGAGTTCCCTTCAGTGTGGATGTTTCCCTGTGAGAGTAAATGTCAGAGTGATTGAGCGGGCAGCAGCGGCATTGTCTGGTGAGGCTCTGTAGGTTGGACCAGTCAGGGATTCCCTCAGGACTGGAGCACTGTGACTGCATGTTCCACAGCTGTCAGCAGCCATTGACTCACCACTAGACACCACTGACAATCTCACACACACTGATACTCTCACACACACACTGCATAAACACGATCGTACACACACACACACACACACACACACACACACACACACACACACACACACACACACACACACACACACACACACACACACACTCCATGACTGCAGAATGACACCCCTTGTCACATTAGTGACCACTATCATCATATCACCAGACCCCAAAGCCCACACACACAGATGCATAAATGGATACACACACCATATGCAGGACACCCCCCCCCAAATTAGACTAATACTACCCTGAATCTGTCCCAATACTTCATGTCAATGAGGTATCATCGCTGTCGCTGTAGACATACAGTACTTTCAGTGGGATGTTGTGGCTTTGTTGAGTCCTCTGCAGAGACAACTATACAAATATAACTGAACCAAATTAAATAAAATCATGCCAACCCCTTCCCCTTCTTCTGTCTATTTCCAATTGCCTCCCAGCTGTACCTCTCACCTCTCTGTGACCCTCAGATCCCCCTCTCTCCCATTTCTCCACAACACACTCTTCTTCCCTCCCTATACCTCACTCTCTCTACACCTCTGTCACTCTTCTCTCTCCCCCTCCCCCCTCCCCTTCCTCTGCCCTGTCTCTGACCTCACAGTGGGGCGTCTCTGTGCAGCATCTGACCCCCTGGCCGCCTGTCTCACAAATCTCCCATAGAGCCTCTAATGGCTTCTACACATGCAGCCGTGACAGGACATTATACACTACCTGTACTCATTAGACACTGGCTACTGCTGCTGCTTCACTCTGTGGATCACACTGTGGATAGACTGGTGCTGTAGTGTGTGCTTCTATCCTTACCTGTCTTCACCTTCATGTAACCTGGAATAGAGAGCTGACCTTTAATCCAATCACATACTAATCAGCAAATATCTCATAAGAGTGAGGATGGAGGCATTTTACAGTTTTGGAACATGGCCATAGTTTTCAGTCCTTCTTGGATGAAATTGTTCCCTCCTCTGAAGGAGATAGTCCAATTAACATGCAGTTCAAATTTGTCTTTGGGTGAAAAGCGTAAGATCATTTATGACATGTATCATTTTCTCCCAGATCATTATGACTTACAGGCGAGCCAGATTATTCAGGATGTGAAGCACACTAGCACTCATAGTGTAATAATGAGCTGATCGACAGTAGGAAAGAGAGCTATGAGAGATCCAGAGAAGGTAGCGTGTACATTTACATTTTTTATTTGAACCTTTATTTAATTAGGCAAGTCAGTTAAGTACAAATTCTTATTTACAATGACGGCCTACTCTGGCCAAACCCCGACGACGCTGGGCCAAATTGTGCGCCACCATATGGGACTCCCAATCACAGTCAGATGTGAAACAGCCTGGATTTGAACCAGGTACTATAGTGATGCCTCTTGCACTGAGAGGCAGTGTCTTAGACTGCTCCGCCACTCAGGAGCCCTCAAAAAGAGTGAGAGAATGCGTGTGTGTGTGTGTGTGTGTGTGTGTGTGTGTGTGTGTGTGTGTGTGTGTGTGTGTGTGTGTGTGTGTGTGTGTGTGTGTGTGTGTGTGTGTGTGTGTGTGTGTGTGTGTGTGCATGTACATTATGTACACTGGCTTTCTAATCACACCCTAGCAGAACCACAGAGGGTTTCATTGGGAAACGCAAGTCAGCAGACAGAAAGTCACAGGCCCCAGTCTGAGAGAGCAGGAAGAACCACACTGGCAGTGCAACGAGACCACAGTATGACCACACCACAACCACACGCCACTCGCCCAAAGACCACAGCTTAGAGGCAGGCCAGCACCAGAGCACGGCCCTCTGGGAGTGGAGACTGGAGAGGGAGGGCAAACTGGGTCAACAGTACCGTCATACAGTGCTAAGACCCACAGGGCTGATTGACTGACTGACTGAAAGAGGGGGATCCAACTGGAGAAGATGTTACTGTAGCTTGTCTGTGTTTACAACAGTAATAACCTTATCATAACCCTATCATCATTATCATCATCATGTCATTGACACTCACACTGTTGCTTACTGTCTGGGACAAGGGAACATCAGCAAAAAGAAAGGAGTTAATAAGAGGAGAGACCGTGTGACAGAAAGATATAGTGTAGAAAGGCACTATTGTACATGTAGCTGGAGGTGCTTTCCTACTTCAGAGTCGTGATGGATGGAGGTTGTAAAGGGATGAATAAGAGATGAGGATCAGGATGAAAGGGCTTTCCAGAAACAGCAGCCTTAGTCACACAGCTGGGCTGAGACCCCTGAGCCTACCGGGCCACACCACACCACAGCCAGCCTCACTGATCAACACAGACACACGCACAAAGTAACAAACACACACAGTCATATGCAGTCACACAAACGCACACCTCCCAAGAATCCAGATTCCAGCTCCAGCCTAACCCTATACCCAGCCCCAGTTGACATGAGAGTCAGAGGGAGGGAGGGAGGGAGGGAGGGAGGGAGGGAGGGAGGGAGGGAGGGAGGGAGGAAGAGAGGAGGACTGCCAGCCAGCCAGAGAGGTGGGGGTGAGGCAGGGAGGAAGAGAGGAGGACTGCCAGCCAGCCAGTCAGAGAGGTAGGGGTGAGAAGGGAGGGGGAGGGAGGGAGGGAGGAGGACGGCCAGTCAGCCAGAGAGGTGGGGGTGAGGCATGGACGTAGAGAGGGGGACTGCCAGCCAGCCAGTCAGTCAGAGAGGTAGGGGTGAGAAGGGAGGGAGGGTGGAGGACTGCCAGCCAGGCAGTCAGAGGTAGCGGTGAGGAGAGAGGGAGGAAGAGAGGACTGCTAGCCAGCCAGCCAGAGAGTTGGGGGTGAGGAGAGAGGGAGGAGGACTGCCAGCCAGCCAGTCAGAGAGGTGGGGTGAGGAGGGAGGGATAGAGGACTGCTAGTCAGCAAGCCAGTCAGAGAGGTGGGGTGAGGAGGGAGGGGGAGGGAGGGAGGAGGACGGCCAGTCAGCCAGAGAGGTGGGGGTGAGGCAGGGACGTAGAGAGGGGGACTGCCAGCCAGCCAGTCAGTCAGAGAGGTAGGGGTGAGAAGGGAGGGAGGGTGGAGGACTGCCAGCCAGGCAGTCAGAGGTAGCGGTGAGGAGGGAGGGAGGAAGAGAGGACTGCTAGCCAGCCAGAGAGTTGGGGGTGAGGAGAGAGGGAGGAAGAGATGACTGCTAGCCAGCCAGCCAGAGAGTTGGGGGTGAGGAGAGAGGGAGGAGGACTGCCAGCCAGCCAGTCAGAGAGGTGGGGTGAGGAGGGAGGGATAGATGACTGCTAGTCAGCCAGCCAGTCAGAGAGGTGGGGTGAGGAGGGAGGGAGGAAGAGAGGACTGCTAGCCAGCCAGCGAGAGAGTTGGGGGTGAGGAGGGAGGGAGGAGGACTGCCAGCCAGCCAGTCAGAGAGTTGGGGGTGAGGAGGCACGCTGCTAATAGAGCTAGGAGGAGTGCACACTGAATGAATTTGGCTTTGAGCAAGGGGGAGTCTACAACACAGTGTAGGTGGTGTGTGTGTTTGTGAATGTGAGTAAGTGTGTGTGTTTTGCGCCAAGGTTGTGTGTGTGTGTGACTGCGCATGACTATATGTGTGTGGGTGTCTATGAGAGCCAGAGAGTAGGTGGTGGAGAGGAGGGGTGTGTGTGTAAGGATGGGGCCAGGTGGAACTCTAGCCAGCTCTGTATGTTGTAGCTGTGGTGTCACTGGGATGGGAAGTGACAGGCAGGAAGCCCCACAGACAGCTGGGTAACAGCTCACTCCCACACTGGGGAGGGCTTTACACTGAACACCAAAAGTACTGCCTCTCCTCTCATTCACTCTTTCTCTCACTAGCACTGGAGAGAGGGGGAGGATGATTCATAGAGAGAGAGGGGAAGAGAGAACGATAGAGGGTGGAGGAGTGTCAGGATAGATTGGGAGGTAGGGTGAGACAGGGAAATGAGAGAGGAAGATGTTGAGCAAGAACAGAGTTAAAGAGAACAGATAGAAGGTGAGAGGGAATTATAGAGGAGGACATGAGAGACGGGGGAGATAGAGCGGGAAGGACAGTGAAGGAGAGAATGGATAGGCAGTGAAGGAGAGAATGGATAGGCAGTGAAGTAGAGAATGGATAGGCAGTGAAGGAGAGAATGGATAGGCAGTGAAGGAGAGAATGGATAGGCAGTGAAGGAGAGAATGGATAGGCAGTGAAGGAGAGAATGGATAGGCAGTGAAGTAGAGAATGGATAGGCAGTGAAGGAGAGAATGGATAGGCAGTGAAGGAGAGAATGGATAGGCAGTGAAGTAGAGAATGGATAGGCAGTGAAGGAGAGAATGGATAGGCAGTGAAGGAGAGAATGGATAGGCAGTGAAGGAGAGAATGGATAGGCAGTGAAGGAGAGAATGGATAGGCAGTGAAGGAGAGAATGGATAGGCAGTGAAGGAGAGAATGGATAGGCAGTGAAGGAGAAAATGGATAGGCAGTGAAGTAGAGAATGGATAGGCAGTGAAGGAGAGAATGGATAGGCAGTGAAGGAGAGAATGGATAGGCAGTGAAGGAGAGAATGGATAGGCAGTGAAGTAGAGAATGGATAGGCAGTGAAGGAGAGAATGGATAGGCAGTGAAGGAGAGAATGGATAGGCAGTGAAGGAGAGAATGGATAGGCAGTGAAGGAGAGAATGGATAGGCAGTGAAGGAGAGAATGGATAGGCAGTGAAGGAGAGAATGGATAGGCAGTGAAGTAGAGAATGGATAGGCAGTGAAGGAGAGAATGGATAGGCAGTGAAGGAGAGAATGGATAGGCAGTGAAGGAGAGAATGGATAGGCAGTGAAGGAGAGAATGGATAGGCAGTGAAGGAGAGAATGGATAGGCAGTGAAGGGGAGAATGGATAGGCAGTGAAGGAGAGAATGGATAGGCAGTGAAGGAGAGAATGGATAGGCAGTGAAGGAGAGAATGGATAGGCAGTGAAGGGGAGAATGGATAGGCAGTGAAGGAGAGAATGGATAGGCAGTGAAGGAGAGAATGGATAGGCAGTGAAGGAGAGAATGGATAGGCAGTGAAGGAGAGAATGGATAGGCAGTGAAGGAGAGAATGGATAGGCAGTGAAGGAGAGAATGGATAGGCAGTGAAGGAGAGAATGGATAGGCAGTGAAGGAGAGAATGGATAGGCAGTGAAGGAGAGAATGGATAGGCAGTGAAGGAGAGAATGGATAGGCAGTGAAGGAGAGAATGGATAGGCAGTGAAGGAGAGAATGGATAGGCAGTGAAGGAGAGAATGGATAGGCAGTGAAGGAGAGAATGGATAGGCAGTGAAGGAGAGAATGGATAGGCAGTGAAGGAGAGAATGGATAGGCAGTGAAGGAGAGAATGGATAGGCAGTGAAGGAGAGAATGGATAGGCAGTGAAGGAGAGAATGGATAGGCAGTGAAGGAGAGAATGGATAGGCAGTGAAGGAGAGAATGGATAGGCAGTGAAGGAGAGAATGGATAGGCAGTGAAGGAGAGAATGGATAGGCAGTGAAGGAGAGAATGGATAGGCAGTGAAGGAGAGAATGGATAGGCAGTGAAGGAGAGAATGGATAGGCAGTGAAGGAGAGAATGGATAGGCAGTGAAGGAGAGAATGGATAGGCAGTGAAGGAGAGAATGGATAGGCAGTGAAGGAGAGAATGGATAGGCAGTGAAGAAAAAAAGGGGGGGTTTGTTTGTATTTCACATGACTCCATTAAACTTTTAGTAGTCCTCATTTCTCCAGTTAGGTTTCCTGTTACTAGATCACCAAAACAGCTACCGCAAATCCCACAGCCGACCAATGATGAGACACATTTTCCACCCTCTCTCTCTCTCACACACACAGAATAGAGAGGCAGTGAGAGGAGGAAACAGTGCCTTCAGGAAGCATTCATACCCTTTGACTTATTCCACATTTCGTTGTTACGTGCTGAATTGTCAACATGGACTCCTCCAGCCGGGTCGTGTCAACATGGACTCCTCCAGCCGGGTCGTGTCAACATGGACTCCTCCAGCCGGGTCGTGTCAACATGGACTCCTCCAGCTAATTATTTTATTTTGGACTCCTCCAGCTGGGTCGTGTCAACATGGACTCCTCCAGCTGGGTCGTGTCAACATGGACTCCTCCAGCCGGGTCGTGTCAACATGGACTCCTCCAGCTGGGTCGTGTCAACATGGACTCCTCCAGCTGGGTCGTGTCAACATGGACTTCTCCAGCTGGGATGAGCCATACTATACACTCCACTCACACAGAGACTGAAGACGAAGACAGACACAGAGAGAAAACAGATGAGAAAAAAATAAGAGATTGACAGGGAGGAAACAAGGGTTGAATTGGGACTGTGTGTGTGTGTGTGTGTGTGTGTGTGTGTGTGTGTGTGTGTGTGTGTGTGTGTGTGTGTGTGTGTGTGTGTGTGTGTGTGTGTGTGTGTGTGTGTGTAAAAGAAAGACATGAGAAATAAATGAAGATTAAGATAAATAGGCCTTTGCAGAAAAAAAAGGCCGCCACAGATGTAAGAGACAGAACAAAAGAGAGGGAGAGTGACAGAGGGAAAGTGACAGAGGGAGGCAGTGAGGGAATGACAGGAGGAGAGATAGACGGAGGGATGGAGGGGGTTGGATGAGAAGCAGACAGAGATTGACAGCTTCCGTTCCCTGGGACACATGAATAAACCAGCACAGCATATATCGCCTTGGAGAGAGAGGGATGACAGAGAGAGATAGGGATGAGAGAGAGTGGAGAGAGGCAAGAGAGGAGAGAAAGGAGGAGATGAAGAGAGAGCGTCTCCATAATCAAGCCATCAAGGAGAGCAGGAGCGAGGGAGTGATGGGGGAAGCAGCGATGGCTCTGAATGAGTCAATCATGATTAATCAAAACGCTTCTTGCTCTCCATTCAGGCGCTCCCCTCTATCTCCTCTGCTCAGTACATGCACATGGTTACTCGACAACATCACAATATGGTCTTCTGGGCATTTCCATCAAATCAAATGTTATTGGTCACATACACATATTTAGCAGATGTATTGCGGGTGTAGTGAAATACTTGTGTTCCTGGCTCCAATGGTGCAGTAGTATCGAACAATACACACATCTAAAAAGACACGGTATATGATGTGTTAGTGTTGCTAATATAGCCATGGAAGTGAAATCCAAGTGATTTTCTCAGCCTTTACGTACGATGTGCTGTGTCGCAGAGGGGAAAAAAAACTTCCCACCACATCAGTGCTTCTCAGAGGAGTCCTGTATCCTGACACAGAAAATAGGGCACTTTCATATTTATTTAAGTACTGGGCTCAGATCCAGAGAAGTCCTTGGGGAGATACAGAGCGGGCAGGAGAGGAGGAAGCGGGTTGGAGCCACAGTAGCTCTGAGGTTTCACCAGCACTGCCTCCGAGCACACAAACACACACAGCCAAGGGCACAGTCATTCAACACTCACACTGCCAAGGGCACACTGTCATTCAACACGCACAGCAGAAATAACCAATATGGATAGGGTGTGTGTAACCGCCTGTGTGTGCGCGTATCACTATCTGTGTGTGTGTGTAATAAAAATAGCCGTGAATGCAATGACAAGTTGTGCGATTAACAGATAGATGGGATATCTACATGAGGGTTGTGCGTTTGACAGACAGATGGATATCTACATGAGGGTTGTGCGTTTGACAGATAGATGGGATATCTACAAGAGGGTTGTGCGTGTGACAGACAGATGGATATCTACATGAGGGTTGTGCGTTTGACAGACAGATGGATATCTACATGAGGGTTGTGCATGTGACAGATAGATGGGATATCTACATGAGGGTTGTGCGTTTGACAGATAGATGGGATATCTACATGAGGGTTGTGCGTTTGACAGATAGATGGGATATCTACATGAGGGTTGTGCGTTTGACAGATAGATGGGATATCTACATGAGGGTTGTGCGTTTGACAGATAGATGGGATATCTACATGAGGGTTGTCCGTTTGACAGACAGATGGGATATCTACATGAGGGTTGTGCGTTTGACAGACAGATGGATATCTACATGAGGGTTGTGCGTTTGACAGACAGATGGATATCTACATGAGGGTTGTGCGTTTGACAGATAGATGGGATATCTACATGAGGGTTGTGCAGCGGTACCAACGGAGTCAATGTCTTCAATGGTACAATAATAAAACAGAACATCTGGTGGTGAGAAGCTAAACCTCAAATCAGGAAAAGCCATGGAACAGACATACCTCTACTACTCCATGCATCTGCGACAGACGCACATGGAGGGACACCTCAGCAATTATCCAGCAGTGTAGAAATGACACAGGATGTTTTTAAATCAACACTTCCGCCGTGTGGAGTGTCAATGAACTACAGGGACCTCAATGCTCCACAGGCATTCACAGACTACTAGGTTAGTAATACTCATCAAAAGGTCATCCTTCATTTAGTAGCAACACTGAGAAATGTATAGTAACATTACACCATTGACGCTTTAGCTCCACTGCATTGCCTCTGGGACAAGATGCACAAGAACAAAACAGGACAGACAACAATTGATTTGATTGACTTTATTTATAAAGGCACCAAAAGTACTTCCTTACTGCAGAACATTTCATTTATTTATAGTAAATGTTTGTTATTTTTATATTTCACCATTTCTTTAAATGAAGCTATAATTACATGACACAAATTGTTTGTTTTTTTGGGGGCCAAAGTATGAACTTCAGTTTTTTTCCATTATACACAAAATATGTATTCAAAAAATGACCTATACAAAGCTCAAAATGCTTACAATGCTTCACGCTACAGGGCAACGGGTAAAGGGCAAACAGTGGGTCAAGGGTTAAAGAGGGACAGGTATAGGTCAACGTACTGCACTTCCTCTAGTGTCACATCAGTACTGTAGGACAGAGCACAGGAATCATCCAGGACAGACACAGAAGATGCAGCCATATACCTGTGGTGTCCAATCAAAAACACATATTTTGATCAATTGGCAAAACAATGTTACTCATCTAAGAAAACCAATGGTCCAAACCTCATATCTCTATCATAATCCATTCAAAAGTTATTGGAGTGTGTATACCCTTGTAGGATGGCCAGAATTAGGGTGACAATCAATGGAAGCCAGAGAAAAAAACAGGGTCAAAAATCTGGAAAATTGCATTGTGTCAGCTAGGCTGGATTCTGTGCAAGAATTAAGGCTACTGGTTACCTGACAGGCTCACTTTCCCATTGAACTCATCTTCCTTCTCGAAGCCGCAGGACATAAATTAGAGGTAATATGGATATCGATTTGAGACATGACGTAGTACTTTCTTATTTTAGTATACGGTTTTCATATTAATTCAAAAATTCTATTCCTTTTTGAAGATTCCTCACAAAAACAAGTGTATCTCCAAAATGTCAACAGAGCAATGAGCGTATTTTCAAAGCCTTTTACATTTAATTCAGCTCATGCCAATTTAGCTTCATGCGACCAGTGGAAACTTTCAAGACGACAACAAAATGTCAAATCCTCAAAAGTTGTTATGCGAAACCTGCACCGCTATCTGTCAACAGAACTCAGTGCTTATTATCGGATGTATTCGTTTATGAAACCCGACTTTTGGGAATGATATGTTAGAGAGACCCAACTGATCGATTCACAACATGGCAAAATGTATTTTATAACATAAGTGAAATGATCACCATAGCGCGTTTTCACCCACACATAAAGCTTTAGAAGTATAACTGTATACATAAACTGGCCCTCCACTACTAAACAAATACATCGTTAATTTAGCGGAATCTTTAAAAGCTTTTTTACTCTCATTCTATTTCATAGCGATAATATTCAAACAAGTGTATTGATCACAGAAAATGTGGACCAAACTTTAAAACATTTCGTGGCTAATAGAAAGGAATACAGTTCCAAGAGACATGCGTTTGTGTGCATCTACCCACACGCATTGCATATCACTACTGTTTATGTCGATAAGAGTAAGTTGTGCTGTTCACAAGCGGTATTAGACTTAAAACAAAAGCCACATGTCAATCCCAGGCTCACCACTGACTGACCAAAGTTCAAATCTATATTACAGAGGTTAATGAATGCATTCACATACGGCTATGAAATCGGTTTTCTTGTGACACTTTATCTAAGACATTTACACAGATCTCTACACCCTCACAGTGTAACCCACCGTCAAACAGAGAGGATGTCTATTAATATAAGGGGAATACAAAAAACATACAATACATCACACGCTGTATAACAGGCTGGGATCAAAGCAACGGTCAGACAATAACACCAGTCCCTTCCCAATCGTACAGTAAAACCAGCAGTCAGCTTCACATCTTCTATACCATTCAACCTTTAGTTCTAGCCTACAGCGGCACTTACAGGTCGAGCTAATAATCGCACACTTTCTCCAACAGGCTGAGAGAAACATGTTGGGGTTTGTAGAAAATATATATATATATTTTTTTGAAATGTAAATGCACACCAAAATAATGGCGATTTGTGCTTCATCTACTCAAATGACTGATCAAAAACGTTCATTTAAAACTATTCATTGGCCATGGACAATGCATCCACATTTGTGAGTTGCTGTATTTGTATTCTATACGAGAGCTAAATCATGCATCATTTCTTCTTACAGAGACTCATCTTTTGAGTGAGAAGATAGTGGGCGCAGTGGACATTTTGTTCTATGCCGCTGCCTAACATGAGAGACCGAGATGTCAACCTGTTTCCTAGAATAGACCAGAGATCCCTGTTCAAAAGAGGTGACTCAGTGGATGTCAGAGCTGCTTTCTAAAAGACTTACTGCTTTCTAGTGTTGAAGAGGCAACGTGCACTCTCCTACTGCATCACCACCAGGGAGAGAAAATATCTGAAGGTGTTTTCTATCTCGCACAATGTTAATCATCGATGCGATCTGTACATTCAGACTTTTATGATAGTATTGATAGCATGCCTTTCATGGAAGCGATCTAAAGTAGCTCAGTGGGTTAGACAGGGCTCTCTGGGGACTGGAGTCACCAAGTTACACGCTTCACCAAGGAGACTAACATCTTTCAACGACTCTCCTTAACCTGGGGAGGAATCATAACCTGAAAATCAAAGCGAGGCCAACAAATTTTCAGAACATTTTCTCACTGATATCAATGCAGGATTTTGACGCTAGGATTAAGACATTAACAGACAGTTTTTGCTGTTTCTTGTCTAAAAGTCGGTTTATGAAAACAGTATTGTGAGAGTTACCCCACATCAACCAACTGAATCAAGTTGACACAACAGAGGCTAGAGATCTGGGTGACGCGAGCCTGTCTGTTGGATCTCTTCTGGTTTGTTATTCCACTTATACTATGTGACATTCAGGCTCCCAGATGGGCCTTGGTAAATAAGAGAGGAAGGAGACGCTCAGCCAGGGTGGTGTAAAAACACAGATCCATTTACCACTGGGCCATAAACGGAGCAGAATGAGGGAAAAACAAAACAAATGAGCAAAAAGACAAGTCAAGCTCAAATCACAAAAATAAAATACAAAATAAAAAGATATATACATGAAAGAAATGATAGTAAAAAAAATCTATACTGTACACAAATTGAAGCAGTTGGAATGACGGCAAATGCATCAGATAGGCCGTAGAAGTCGGGGGACTAAAGGGGGAGATGGGGTAGAGGAGAGGGACTGGCATGGATAGCAGATATACAGGACCACAGCCCTCTGACGCAGCGGTAGTTAATATGCGGTAGAGGGCGGGAGGGAGCTCTAGTCGGACTTGTCCCCGTCCTCCTCACGGTGGCTGTCAGCTCCCTCGCGAGAAGCCTTCTCCTCCTTTGCCAGCTGGGCCTGCGAGGCCAGGATGGAGGAGAGGGAGAAGAGGCCTGAAGAGGAGGTGACGGCCGGCAGGGTTGACTGACTCAGGCCCAGAGGCATAGGGGTCATGGGCAGGGCCAGACCCTGGAGCTGGGACAGCTGGTGAGCCTGGAGCTGCTGCTGTGGACAACACACACAGCTCAAACACAGAGGAGACACAGAGATGGGTACATATGGCTCTCACAGGTGCACACACACAGATATTGGCAGCCCTTCACTTTTCTTAAAATAACTACCTATTTCTTTGAAAATAAGTTAAATTTGAAAACAACTTTTGGTCTCCAAATGTTAATAATAATATAATAATAATAATAATAAATAAATGTTATTGGATTTTCAACATCGCAGAATCATACATTATATTGTAGACTTAAGTTGACAATTTGAAATGTAAAAAATTAAGACAAATGGCATGGATAAACATATTGGCACCCTGGAGCTAGTATTTCACTGCACAGCCTTTGGCCAAGATAACTCCCAACAAATGCTTATTGTAGCCACCAATGAGCTTGCTGCAACTTTTATTGGCATTTTAGCCCACGTTTCTACAGAAATCTTCTCCAACTGCTGTTTCTAGCTCTTGCCATAGGTTATGGATGTGGTTCAGATCTGGACTCTTCACTGGCCACTCCAGAACAGTCCAGCGCTTTTTCTTGAACCATTCCAGGGTGCTTTTGATGTGTGTTTGGGGTCGTTGTCCTACTGGATGACCAACAACCTTTAACGTCACAGTTTATAAAAACTTTTTTGACACCCAGTTTAAAAACAACAACATTGGGCTCCATATAACATTGATAATTGACTGATTTCACAAGGTCCTGCACACATTTAGGACCAGGGGCAGCAAAGCAACCCAACAGTAGTATCAAAGCTCCCCCATGTTTGATTGTAGGGAGAGTGTTCTTCTCTTTGAATGCTTCATTTGGTCATTGGTGCCAATCATTTTGTCAATGCCATTAGTCTTTATTTGCTGAATTAAAATGTTACATTTAAGTTTACAAAAAAAAAAAAGTGTACAAACTGTGCACATCCATTCCACAACATGTACGACTGGGCCTTGACAAATTCCAGACAAATACCTTTTTATCATCATCAAGTAAAGCACCAAACATAAAGCTCCATTAAAACCCAGAGCATCAGATGCATCATCATAATGATGGATTGATAGCTAGATAGTGATGAGTGTCAGACCCATAGAGGACATCCTGGAGGGAGCAGCCTACCCGGATGATGGAGTTCATCTCTGGAGGGGTGACCTGCTTGGCCCTCTCAATGGCTCCCAGGACCTGCTGCTGGTGCTGGGACACACACACATGCAGGGGGGTTAGATGGCTCAATACTACCAACACTGACCCTGTGCTCCTCACCCATTCAATTATTAAGTCACTAACACAAGGCTGGGCTTTGATAGAGAATCAATGATCCACTCCCATGTTGTAATGGGTCATCTCGTCATGGACACAAATTAGCATATCTTATCTGGATCACAGTAGAGCGCTCTGGCCCCTTTCATTACAGGGCTCGCAATGATGAATGAAGATACATATGGGGGAGAGGAGTCAAATAAGAATGATCTCATTCCAGGCTGCAGGGCACCACGTGGGGTTAGGGGTCAGAGGTTAGAGGGTGTTCTTACCTCCTGGGACAGATAGGGGAGGACTTGGGCACAGATCCCGTTCAATCTCTTCACAATCTCAGCCTGAGGAGATAAAACACATAAACCCTTAGCTTCATTTAACACCGCCTCAGTCTCACATCAACATACACCCCACCCTCCCAAAGAGCACACATATATATTACTTTACGTTCCAGCAGTAATTATCATAACAAACTCCAATATGCAAAGCAGTGTTAATTGTGTTACTTTCTAATTCATTTACTACACACCGCCATTCCAGACAAAACACCACACTTATCACTCCATCATCATGTACATCTCACTCTCCTCTTAAAATGCATTTTGTGCCTCTTTCTATATGTGAGGAAGAATATGATGCACACACACGAAAGTAAGAGGAAATGCCGAATGTTCTGTCAGGTGGGAGAACAATTCATTCAAAGCTAACCGGAGAGGGGGTCTTGCAACTGGCAGGGATGGGATTTTTTTTTAAGTGGAGGGAGACAAAGAAGAAACAATAACCCCTTTTCAATATATCCCCAGTACAAGCTGACTAAACTGTCTGGAGCTCCTCAGCTGGAGAGAAGAGAAAGCTTGGGGAGGAGAAAGAGAACGAAAGAAAAGAAGGGATGAAGAACGAAAGAAAGAGAGAAAGAAAGAGAAAAATTAAAAAGACAAAGAAAAAGATAGAAATGGAGAAATATAAAAATTGAGAAGAGAGTGAGAGAGAAAGAGCAGGCGTGAATTCTCCTCGACATTCAGTTCTACACATCCCCTTCAATTTCAACCCTCTAATGCTGCCGCAGTTCATCTGCACCCAGTCACACACACACACACACACACACACACACACACACACACACACACACACACACACACACACACAAAGCATGCACACAAAGCATGCACACACACGCGCTAACATAATTGGGGATCCACACACAAGTGCGCACACACGGATTTTCTAAATATTTCATCCCCGCCAGATAAAGGAGTAGGGGTGATGAATTGTACTCATGAGGCAGAGCAGGGGGACTGTGTGTGTATGAGCTTGTATGTTCTCGAGCGTGTGTGCGTGACTAGATTTTTCACTGCGTGTTCTTTGCTGCCGGTGTGGCTGTCAGGGAGGAGCCGTCAATCTTTTAGCGCGCCAGACAAGGTCACAGATAAGGCCGGGTCCACAGAGGCCCATCGCTCTCCCCCAGTAGCCGGCCCATAAATTACCACCTCCCAACAAAACCCCCCCGATCTATAGGCACCGGATTAGCCCCTTAGACAGCAGTATGCTACTCTTCACTGTCCATGTAGTAATATACAGAGACTAGAGCTTTACCCTGCGCAGTACTGTACTGCTCCTTCCTTTAGAACAATCCCTCTGAATAGGGATGTTTTCTCAGCGATGCCAGAGAGAGATGTTTCACTGTCTGTCTACAGGGGGCATGATGATAAGAACCAATTCCCATCTCTGACAGCACTGCTGAAGAAGGGTTTCCTATTAACATAGACAGAGAGAGACTTACCTGCTTGTGCATTTCGATGTTCAGCCCATAGGACATCTCATAGTACTGTGAAGCAGAAGGAAGATGAGGCGTTGTTATACAGTATAATAACAGAAAGACGGAAACTCCATTATGTCCTGTAAAGTGTAGACAGATTGTCTAGCTATATGCATTTCCTTCTGTCCCACAGAGCCACCTACAGGAGCCATCTCCTGGTTTTCATGCATCATGTCATTACTGTTACACCAGGTAAAACCCTTCACACACACCCACCCACCCACCCCGTTGTCCTCCTGTGTCGCTGTGAGACGGAAAGGGATGGTGTGTGTGTGTGTGTGTGTGTGTGTTCGGTGTTAATGAGCAGGCCAGTGGCTCAGCATTAGCCCTGTTAAATCACCAGCTCTGTCTGTGAGGGCACAGGCTCCAGCGTTCAAAAACACGCACGCGCTCGACGGGGAGTACAGGCTGTCCAGCCGAAACTGCACGTCCCTAAAGCAATTATGGTGCTGGGGAAATTGAGGTGCTGGCGATAGCAGCCGGCGAAGCAGGGGAACCCGATAGGCAATTAAGCGAGGGTGGACCAGGCTGGGGCTACACACACTGATCCGCTGATGGATACGAGTGCAGCGCTGCACAGATTAGATGAGATTAAGCCAGTCAACGGATCAATTAGAGACAGAATCAGACAGCTACACGGGCCTTGCCAGAGACAATGAGATTAGCTAGAGGTGGAGAGTATGTGTTGGGGGGAGAAGAGAGAGAGGATGACAACACCAGAGACAAAAGGACCACAGATGAGACTAGAGGAAAAATCATAAGAGGAAGGAGAGAGATAGAAAGACTGAGAACAATGCCATGGAAAAAAGAGAGAGATGGGCACAGGGCTAGAGAGGAAAGGGGTGGGAGAGTATAGTCAGGAGACAAAGGTAAAAGAGCGAGATGGTATTTTCAATATTGCTGTATGTTGTAGTTGCTAGACTAAAATGGTGCCAAATTCAATGACCTGTTGTAAAAAAAAAAAAATCCTAGAATAAATATTGTTGCAGTGTTAATCATCCTGCTGCCTGTAGAGGTGGTGGTGGGTGGTATGAATGCAGTTTCCCCTATATTCATTTAGCACCGGCACCCCAAATATACACCGAACAAAAATTAAAAACAGTTCATATAAAGAAATCAGTAAATTGAAATGAAATAGGCCCTAATCATTTCACATGACTAGGAATATAGATATGCATCTGTATGTGGCTCATGCAGCGTGACACATCTCCTTCACATAGAGTTGATCAGACTGTTGATTGTGGCCTGTGGAATGTTGTCCCACTCCTCTTCAATGGCTGTGTGAAGTTGCTGGATATTGGCGGAAACACTGTCGTACGTGTCGATCCAGAGCATCCCAAACATGCTCAATGGGTGACATATCTGGTGAGTATGTAGGTCATGGAAGAACTGGGACATGTTCAGCTTCCAGGAATTGTGTACAGATCCTTGCAACAGAGGGCCGTGCATTTTCATGCTAAAACATGAGGTGATGGCAGCGGATGAATGGCACGACTATTGTCCTCAGTTACTCGTCACGGTAACTGTGCATTCAAATTGCCATCGATAAAATGCAAGTGTGTTCATTGTCCTTAGCTTATGCCTTCCCATAACATAAACCCACCACCACCATGGGGCACTCTGTTCACAACGTTGACATCAGCAAACCGCTTGTCCACATGATGACATACACACCGTCTGCCATCAGCCCAGTACAGTTGAAACCGGGATTCATCCATGAAGAGCACACTTTTCCAGCAGTCTGCAGTCAGGTCAAGACTCTGGTGAGGACGACAAGCACGCAGATGAGCTTCCCTGAGACGAAAAAAAACAAAACAATTTGCAGAGGGATGCACCTGATTGGCAATGATGTTCAGATATCCTGTGGCTAGGGCTGGGCGATATGGCCAAAATCTCATATCCGGATATCGGTCATTTCATATCCCGATAACGATACATAACACGATATACACATTTTCTGTCAATTCAATGAATAAATAATTTATATAAAACGACCACATGTAAAGGCCTATTTCTTATTACATTTTGAATTATACTCAACAAATAAAAGGTATTTGCATTTGGTACCTTGGGTCGAGTATTAGCACCAACTCACGAAACACCCGTTTCTCCACCGTGTAAATTGGGGCCATGTCTTTGCAGACGTAAATTGTAACGGCAGCTGTTATCTCCTTCAATCTTCGTGATTCTTTGCCAAATGGTGTGACGCGGGCAAAAGCCTCTTGTAACGTCTGAGTCAGGGTTTTGTTTTGAGCACTTAACTGTACTTTTTTGGGTCTCATCCGTACTCTCTCTGTACTGTTTCACATGATTCTTGCGTAGGTGGTAAAAGAGGTTAGTGGTGTTTGAGCCTGTTGTCGGTACCGGCCAGCGGAATATTTTGCAGAGGATGGTTTTCTGGTCCGTGTCAGACTTTTCATACCCAAACCACGCCCATGCGACCGAAGTAGCCCCTCTTTTAGGTACGAGCTCCGTGTCTCTGTGCTCTGTGTCACGTTCACTCTCCTCCATGTTTGTTTGTGTTGCAAATTTCCTTCCACATGGCACGTGTGAAAAACGCAAAGCGAAATCCGATTGACAAAAAATATTGCTGTAAAGGGTGTGATTTGCAACACCACAAAATAAACGATAGAGCATAATATGAAACGATAGACGTTTTTCTATCGTCACACGATATGTATCGTCATAACGCCCGGCCCTACCTGTGGCATTCAAACAACAGCCTGTAATGTCAAAACATGGCATTATGGATGCATGTACAGTACTCATGTGGTTTTGTCCATACCCTAATCCTCCCATCAGCTTGAAAGAGCAGGAACCCGGCACTCAGACCAGGCAATGTTTTCCAATTCTCCAGTGTTTTCGTTCCTTAGCCCACTGGAACCGCAGTTTCTTGTTTTTTTGCTGAAAATAGTTGAACGCTGAGGTCGTCGGCTGCCATACCCCATTTGTGTCAAGGTACGACGAGTTATGCGTTGTTTTATGGGTCTTTGGGCACCAATGTTGTACTGGACTGTCAGTTGACTAACTGTAGCCCATCCGTTGCTCTGCACAATGTGTGTCAGCCTCCGTTGTCCTCTTTCATCAATGACCTGTTTTCGACCACTGGCTGGATGTCCTTTGGAGAGTGGACCATTCTTGATACACACAGGCAACTGTGGAACGTGAAAAACCCAGCAGCGCTGCAGTTCTTCAATCCGGTGCGCCAGGCACCTACTACTATACCCCATTCAAAGGCACTTAATTAAACCTTTTGTCATGCCAATTTACCATCTGAATGGTACCTATACACACACCTATGTCTCAATTGTCTCAAGGTTTAACAATCCTTATTTAACCCATCTCCTCCCCTTCATCTACACTGATTGAAGTGATATGACATCAACAAGGGGTCATAGCTTTTCACCTGGATTCACCTGGTCAGTCTACGTCATGGAAAGAACAGTTCCTTATACTTTGTACTCAGTGGTGTCATCATTACATTTGAATGCATTTGAGTAGAATGTCCTTTTAAAAAGTGACATTGACAGAGCAGGGTCACTCACAGTAGCACACACACAGGCTGACACAGGCAAACACACACACAGCGAGACACAAACACAAAAAAAACCTCACCATGATATAATGACGTTGCATCTCAGACTTCTCACTGGCCAGCTTGTCACACTCCAGCTTCAAACTGCAGAGAAGAGATCAAAATAGAAAATATTTAGGCTCCAGGAAGCATCACTCATACCTCTTCAGGAAGACAGGAAATGACTTCATCCTTCCCTCATCGGATCTTACAAGGTGTCAATCCACCAAGAGAAAGAAAGCCTCCCAAATAAACCCTAATAAAATACCCACATACGTATTCCCAGAGTGATTTAAATGTCCTGCCTATAAAAAGCGGACGGTTGGTGGATGACGTGGATATGCAGCTCTGCACTGTGTCGCAGACAGCCATTAGCTGTAATCATGTCACAGCGCTCGCTGCAAGAGTTACAGGAGGTGACAGGACAAAGGAGGCCAAGCCTCTACTGTCACACCACTTATCACAAGCTTTCATATTAGAAAGGCGTCCGTGTTGACATCCCCCTCTGTAGAGCGTTCCAGTGGATCAACATTAACCAGGAGGGAGCAGTTCTGAATATCAGACCAGGGTTTATAATGGTGTGTTCACGTTAAGATTGTTTTTGGGATCTAGATCTGTGCCGTCAGCGTCACTGTGAATGAAGACTCAAATTAGGCAGAGCGTTAGCTGTGGCGAATCCTCATCATTGTCCCCAACTGGGAAAATGCTGCTCAGAGACACCTCTGACTTCATCACTGACATGGATAAATAGTTGATGCAAATGGGATCATAGCAGCGGCGCTGTTAACTCAGCCCAAAGTGAAAAGGTTAAATGATTGTTTATTTTTTTACAACTAAATCTCTATTTTTGATGTATATGCCATGTTATAGATGGGTCCGGACACCTTTGTGATTTCACTTGTTTTTGATAAACATAAGTTTATACTATAAGGACAAACCCGGTCTGAACTTCTGCATAGGGGACTGACTATATGATTAGAGATGAGATTCAGAATGACAATACACAGGCAATTGTTTTTGTTCATGTTTTTTCAGGGCCCTCATACCGCACAACTCGAGAATGAGGAAGTGATTCGTTGATTGTGGTAAGTTTATCAAAAACAAGTGAAATCACCAAAACAAACAGGTGTCTGGACCCTTCTCGGTCCTATGCCATTTACATCTAAAATGGAGTTCTTTTTACAAAAAAATATTTTCCTTTAAAGAATAAACGTCATTACAATTCAACAGCAGTCCTCAGATTCTCTGACCAAACAAGTGCTCAGGGCGGCGCATTTCATTCAGACAGCTCTCTCTCCCTCCCTCCCTCCCTCCCTCCCTCCCTCCCTCCATCCATCCATCCATCCATCCATCTCTACTCCTCTTTCGCCTGCAGCCTTCACTTAGCCAAATCGCTTTTTCCTCCTAAAAATAATAATAATATCTGCAGCAGCGCGTGCGCAAACACAGGGGTTGGTTGTCATGACAACCAGCCTCCCCTGCTGCCACCCTACCTGAGAGCGGATTGTGATTGTCTTTGTGCGCCTGTGATTGGTGGAGGTGGCCCGGGGGCTTGGAGAGACGCTCTCAAACGACACTTTGATGGAGTTTTATTGCCGCTCCTTCCGCCTCTAAATCGCTCCTGCTGTCATCTTTATTTTGATTTATGTATTCCCTGATCTATTTATGCATGTTGAGGGGGGAGGGGTGACAGTTACAATGCTCACTACTATGCTCAGGAGACCACCTGCAGAACATTTCCCTAAAAGGGCTGAACGCAGCCTTCTACAAAGCCTCGTCTATGGCTCCTCGGCTCAAGTCATTAGGCAGCGTGTATGCAAGCTCTGAATACGGTGTAGAGAAAAGGTATTCTTTCAACTGCTTCTGAAGGGGGTTAAACGGTGGGTTGTCTAGGGAATTACACACCAAAGCCCAGGCTCTGAGGTGTTCCTACTACACTAGGAATGGACTGATGATCAGAGACAGAAATTTCACACAATGAACAAACATGCAGGCTTTTATCTGCTTCTCCTCTGATGAAGCTCAATAGAACAGGGAGGAAAGAAAACCTCAGCCAATACACTTCCTAGTTCCTATACCACAGGTAAATAGAGGGAGGGAATCAGAGGCAGTTGTAGCCCTGCTGCTTCAAAGGCTAGAAATCCATAAAGCGGAAACCTTCCTTGGGTACCATGAGATCCACGAACTCCACACATTTAGTCATGAATCAAACAGAGCAATACACTGTACTCTCCGGTACATCTCAATCCAGGTCAAATAAATGACCTTGTGCCATCTAGCAATTGCCAATCTTGTTAGGTTGTGGTTATAGCAGAACATCAATAACAGTGCCTTCTATTACATGAAAGAGAACAAAGTTCTAGACTAGGGTTCTAAATAGAACTGACACACACATCCATTGGTTTGCTCTTAAAACATATGTCATATTTTCATGTCTTCTCCTCTGGAGCAACAGCACACTCCTAGAATACATATTCTTTCACCTGCTTCCATCTGCCTCTGAAGGGGGTTTAACAGTGGGGCAAAATAAAATGTATTAGTCTTGCTGTGATTTATTTGATATTCTAATCATGTAGGTTATTCCAGTGAGCTTTTGCACAGAACCATGTGCAGCAGTGTACTCTAGTACCGCACACTGTATACTTACGCAACATAACTCATAGCAGAATAGAATTCAAGTGTTCTAATCTGTACACTCACCTACAGAGATATGGTTATGCTCAGAGTATTCACAAATAGCAGACAGATGGTATCTTAACCCCTAGTTCCCTCAGATAAGCCTTGGTTGAAGGGTTTGTGTGAGAAACAGTGCTATATGGATACCTGTGGTATTGTGCTTGGAGGAACTGGAACTCGTCCTTGATTCGGTCACAGGAATCGGAGGTTGTGAATTTCAGCTGCTGCGATGAAGCCTGCAAGACGGACGGACGGACAGACAGACAGACAGACAGACAGACAGACAGACAGACAGACAGACAGACAGACAGACAGACAGACAGACACCATCAAAACACGTCAGTGAAATAAAAACCAGTCTGGCCTGGCTCACACTAGGGTCGTTCCACCTCAAAAAGCACATGGGGATTGACAGAAACCATCTAAGATGATCGTTTCTGTAGTTACTGTTGAAACATTTCGGAGAAATTAAGCCAATTGAGTGCACCCATATTTACCATTTTAAATTATAGGATTCAGATACAGTGCCTTCACACACCTTGACTTTTTCCATATTCTGTGTTACAGCAAGACTTTAAAATGGATTAAATTGAGAGTGTCACAATGTCAAAGTGGATTTATGTAGACATTTTTACCAATTAATAAAAAATGAAAAGCTGATATGTCTTGAGTCAATAAATATTCAACACATTTGTTATGGCAAGCATAAGTAAAAATGTTGCATGGACTCAGTGTGCAATAATACAGTGCCTTCAGAAAGTATTCACACCCTCAACCGTTTCCCCCAAAGAATTGTGTTACAAAATGGGATTAAAATGGATTTAATTGTCAATGACCCTACACAATATACTTGAATGCCAAAGTTGTAATTTTTTTAATTGATGGAAAATAAAATAAAAATATCTTGAATAGATAAGTAGTCAAACCCATGATTCAATACATGTTGAAACAACCTTTGCCAATGATTAGAGCTGTGAGTCTTTCTGGGTAAGTCTAAGAGCTTTGCACACATGGATTGTACAATATTGGCATGTTCATTATTTCAAAAATTCAAGCTCTGTCAAGTTGGTTGTTGACCATTGCTAGACAGCCATAGATTTTCAAGCCAATTTAGGTCAAAACTGTAACTAGGCCACTCAGGAACATTCAATGTCTTGGTAAGCAACTCCAGTGTATATTTGGTCTTGTGTTTTAGGTACTGCTGAAAGGTGAATTTGTCTCCCAGTGTCTGTTGGAAAGCAGATAGCCAAGCACAAAATCCTAGAGGGAATACCTGGTTCTATTGTTTCTTTTAATCCTAATAAACGTCCTAGTGCTTGCCGATGACAAGCATCCCCTTAACATGATGCAGCCACCACCAGACTTATGAAGAGTGATTCTCAGTGATGTGTTGTTGTGTTGTGTTGGATATGCCCCAAACATAAAGCTTTGTATTCAGGACTGAAAGTAAATTTCTTTGCCACATGTTTTGCAGTATTACTTTAGTGCCTGATTGCAAACAGGATGCATATTTAGGAATATTTTATTTTGTTTAGGCTTCATGCTTTTCATTCTGTAATTTTGGTTAGTATTGTGGAGTAACTACAATGTTGATCCATCCTCAGTTTTCTCCCATGTATTTATTTAACCTTTATTTTACTAGGCAAGTCAGTTAAGAACAAATTCTTATTTACAATGATAGCCAAGGAACAGTGGGTTAACTGCCTTGTTCAGGGGCAGGCCGACAGATTATTACCTTGTCAGCTCGGGGATTCGATCTAGCAACCTTTCGGTTACTGGCCCAATGCTCTAACCACGAGGCTAATTGCCGCCCCCAAACACAGCCATTAAACTAACTGTTTTAGAAAGTCACCGTTGCCCTCATGGTGACATTTTCTTTTATGGAGGACTGGTTCGAATTGTGAGGATGACCACAATTTACTTTCATCATGAGCCAAATCTTAGTTTCCTATTCAAAGTTGCAAAGGAAATGTTGTGATCTAGTTGATAAAAAAAAAACAAGAGACCAGCGCAATAGATGTGTGGTGGTATAGCAGGAACAGCGGCATCTAGTGGTCAAAACCTGGTACTTTCAAACTACTTCATGGTAAATAATGCAAGGGACATCATTTGCTAATGTCTCTGAACAGGGTATGAAGCAGCAATACTCCAAGCCCCAGCATCACACTACTTGTCAGAGAACTGATACTGTATACTGGTTGTTGGGGTGGGATTGGCGTGGGGTCTGTTGGTGGCTAGAGAATTTTGCGGGGGGATCCCTCATCTTATTCATTGGTAGGAAGAAGTTTTGTCCAAATCGGATGTAGGGTACTATATTTATTGAACTTATTTGAATCATATAAAGTTAAAATGGCCAATTTGGATGCATTCAATTAGCTTACATTTTCAGATTTTCAAAGAAGTATACAAAATAATGTATCAGGAATGTCAATCTTACTTGTTTCTAACTACAGAAACAATTTCAGAAAAATCTGCGATGGTGGGTGTCATGGTTTGCTGAAATGACAACAGTACGAGTGGGTATTGTATGGTCATTACACTTTACAAGCAGTGGTGGTAGTGGATGTAAAATATAAATGCCACATGTTATTAAGTGCTATCTATCTACTAAGTGCTATCTATATCTCAGAAATGTTCCAGTCGCACAAAAAGCATCTCTAAAATGTGCAGAAATTTGTTTACATCCCTGTTGGTGAGAATTTCTCCTTTCTGCCAAGATAATCCATCCATCTGACAGGTATGTGATATCAGGAAGCTGATTAAAACAGCATGATCATTACACAGGTGCACCTTGTGCTGGGGGCAATAAAAGGCCACTCTAAAATGTGCAGTTGTGTCACACAACTGGCATGCTGACTGTAGGACTGTTCACCAGAGCTGTTGCCACAGAATTCAGTGTTAATTTCTCTACCATAAGCTGCCTCCAATGTCATTTTAGAGAATTTGGCTGTACGTCCAACTGGCTTCACAACCACTCCAGCCCAGGACCACCACATCCAGCTTTTTCACCTGCGGGATTGTCTGAGACCAGCCACCTGATGAAACTGGGTTTAGACAAGTGAAGAATTTCTGCACAAACTGTCAGAAGTAATCCCGGGGAAGTACATCTGCGTGCTTGTTGTCCTCACCAGGGTCTTGACCTGACTGCAGTTCGACGTTCAGTGGGAAAATTCTCACCGTTGGTGGCCACTGGCACACTGGAGAAGTGTGCTCTTCACGGATGAATCCTGGTTTCAACTGTACTGGGCAGATAGCGTGTATGGCATCATGTGGGAGAGTTCGCTGATGTCAACATTGTGAACAGAGTGCACCATGACCATTGCAAGAACTTCCAGTGCGCATTTACAGAGACCACTGAGGCTGTACCCCTACAGTTTTAGACAGTAGGCAAAAGACTATCAATAGACAGTAGCCAATAGACTATTGTGGCTATCAAGGATAATGTACGCATACCAACAAAAACCAATGGAGCAAATCCCATAACATTTTCACAGATATAGCCTACAGTAGCCTATATGTGGTGTTCAATGCTGGCTTGAATGTGTTTTTACTTGGTCTGTAACACCATGGGCCAAATAGGTGACTGTATATTGTATGATGCAAGAAACCACTTAAAAATAAATGTAATTATTATTACCATAGAGAATTAGATAATGTAGGCTACCCCTCTGCTGATTTGCATATTTAAGCCTCTGAAAAATACTACACTGCCCCTTTAATTAAGACATAAGCTTTATACCTGACTGGCTTTTCAAAGACAGCTTGAAATGTAGCTTACACATTTTGTGCTCTTGTAGGAAGCAGCAACTCCCCATTGCTGACCTATACTTATTCATAATTGGGCTAATTACCCACTAACTAGCAAAGAATATCAATACATGTGCACACACTCTGCTCTGAAACATGCAGTAACTCACGGGTGATTGAAAGCCAACTCGTGGGCTTCCTGCCAATAGAATTCTACACTGTTGCGCTTTGGCTCTGCCTAGAACAAAGTCACAGACTGAATTTTGCAGTTAGATTTTTTTTTTTGTATTGAAAAGGGGCTGCTATGATGTTGATTCGCTCACAGAAAAAAACATCTATATAGTACAAACTAATGGGGCGAACACAATGAAGTCTTTCTCTGCGCGGCCTGGCATTTCTTCAGCGTGGCAGTCCTGGAGGAGGTGTGCGGCTTAAGAGGGAACATTGGTTATGGTATGGGAAGGCATAAGCAACAGACAACGCCACCATCACCTCATGTCAGCATGATAATGCACGGCCCAATGTTGCAAGGGTCTGTACAAAATTCCTGGAAGATGAAAATGGCCTGCATACTCAGACATGTCACCTAATGAGCATGTTTGGGATGCTCTGGATCGACATGTACAACAGCATTTAAGTTCTAGCCAATATCCAGAAACTTTACACAGCCATTGAAGAGGAATGGGGCAACATTCACAGGCCACAATCAACAGCCTGATCAACTATGCGAAGGAGAGGTCTCGTGCAGCTTGAGGCAAATGGTGGTCACACCAGATACGGACTGGTTTTCTCCTACGTTTTATTGAAGGCATCTGTGACTAACAGATGCATATTTGTATTCCAAGTCATTTGAAACCATAGAATAGGGCCTAATAAATTCATTTCAATTGACTGATTTCCTTATGTGAACTGTTAAAATCTTTGAAATTGTTGCATGTTGTGTTTCTTTTTTTGTTCAGTTTAGTTGTGTCTTTGTGCCAGACTCATTGCAGCTTTAAACCCAAATAGGAACGTTTTGTCATTTTTTTTGCAGACTGCATAATGGGTCAAGTGGGAAATCTCTAAAATGTTCCCACTCTAAAGAGTTTCAAAGCAAGCCATAACTGCATATATTATTTTGCAAATCTGCAATTGCAGCAATAATAACAGCTATACAAAATAATGACCTGTCACATTCAGAAGCCCATTCAACACATTGCAGAATTGTTGTTTGTGATGAATCATAAATGGGCTTCTTCACTAAAAGGAGTCTCACTACATTGGGAGTTTGGACAACACTTAGAACACGTTGAAATACAATTATTTTCCTTATAATTTCAACAATGCAACCAGTTTGGAAAAGTGCACCCTCCGTCTTGCTGTAGATACTGTGACGTCAGGAGGTATGCCTAATAGTAGACACCTTTTACTAAGAACACAGCTGGTTCCAGATCCGACAGATTGACTGACTTGAGATTTTGCCAAACCCGTTTTAACTTTGAAAAGATTTACAGACTTTTGATAACCAGTATGTTAACTATCCTAAAAACAAAGGAAGGCTAAATGCTAAGCCACATTCCCTACAATCAAAACACTTAGGAGGCCAAGTGAAAACCGCTACATACAAGTAGGCCTCATCCATTACAATCATCGTTATCACCAAGCAAAATCTCTACACAAACAAAGCCTACAGGCTCCAAGTTCCAATTGATCTAACCTTTAACATATATCCAGCCAACCGTTGCAAAGACAAAGCAAACCGTGGCTATAGTCAGCCTGACCCTGCAGGTAGCCCCCAGACAGAGCTAGGACTGGGGAGGGGGAGGGATTCTTGCTTCCTCAGTGTGTAACAGTATGCAGACACTTAATATACAGGGGGCAGTGTTCCTCCCACAGTAGTTTGTCAGCCTTGCTTTGAACAAAGCTCCAACCAGGAGTAGGTAGAAGCTACCCCTAACCACTGATACAGGGTCATATTTTTTTGTCCCCCAATCTAAATGGTAAAGGCTGGGGTTTGAGGTAGGGTAATCTGATACTAGATCTGTGGATAGGTGCAACTAGTGGCTCGAGCACCCCCAACCATGTAGGCCCCTTACCCTTAACCTCACCCACATGTGATGTTTGATTTTCCCCCAGAATTTATATACCTTGACATTGCTCATTCTGATGTTGCTCGTTACGAAATGTCAAACTTTTATTTTTCACTTTTTGGATTATGTGTGTATTGTTATTGTATTGCTAGGTATTACTGAACTGTTGGAACTAGAAACATAAGCATTTCGCTGCACCGGCGATAACGTCAGCAAATCTGTGTGCGCAACCAATAAACTGATTCGATTTGAGGTACTCTAGGCTATATAAAACATGCAGTAGTACTGAGTCTACTATTGAGATGGTGCAGTGCTGTAAAGTGACCGAAACAAGAGGCTCTATGGGGCCTTAGAGCACACAACAGATGGATGCACATAATGTTAATGAAATACTGCCGTAATATTGTGTCACATGCCATCTGGTGTGACGAAAAAAGGTGCCTGCTCGCTGTGAGAGTGTAAAATGTGTGCGCGTGTGTGTACGTACATGTGAGAATGTGTATTTTAAGTATGAGTGTGTAAGTGCGCAAATGTGTGTTTTAGTTTGTGAAGTCAGCACGTCTCAATGCAGAGAGAGATAAGCCTCCATAAAGATGCTCTGCTGCTGCCATTGAAGCCAACACCTAGTCCTTGGAATGAATCATGCACACGCATACATAAATAAATCCAGCCTACTTTTACACAGCCTCACTCACAAACGCACACAAGTACTGTTCACACACAGCTCCAAAATGTAGGACAATCCCTAATTTGATTCTTCCCCACTCCTTTGAGATGCAATTAAAGCATTAAAAAGCTTTGTGCTGTGGTGGGGCAATAGTCTTCACTGACTACATGGGATTCATCATTTCAGGAAATTTGCAGCCCCCACCCATCCCTTTCCTCCTCCTCCCCCACCCAGCCCAGCTATTGAAAAAAGAAAATCATATAATCCAAGTGAAATCTACTCCGCACCATAATGTCTATCTTAAACAAGGATTACAAACCCAATCCTGTTTCTGCTCGGCAGATCAGACCACAGGCTATGCTTCATGCATGCACACACACGCCGACAATAACACAGAGTATCATCAGAAAACATCCTCCTCAATTGTAAATCCTGCCTGAGGGGAACAGCAGTGTGGGGATTGCATTTCCTGGAGCCCCGGCTCCCTGTTTACATCTCCACGGGAAGACTGAGGAGAGAGCGAGAGAGGAGGAAAGGAAGGTGTGGGGGGTTTCTAATCATTCACCAATGACAGGATATTGACATGACCAACTTCTGCATCACCACATTCAGGGTGGAACAGAACCAGAAGGGAATCTCTCACAGACAGATGATTAGAGGGGGATAAGGGAAATATGATGCGCAACGCAAATCTGTTTACTAACGCATATGGACATATGAACAACACTTTTAACCTCAACACAAACCTACCTGAAACACAAATGGTTTACTGCCTTAGATGGACTCCTATAGCGACAGTAAACAAACATAGCACACAGATGTGTGTAACTTTGGGGACAGGGACATGACACCCCCCCACAATATTAGAAACACGTTAATTTGACCCCATCCCCAATATTATACCATGATCAGTTTGATGGATTTGAAAACATTTTCAGACTGTAAAGCACCAGGCAGCTGCTGGTTTTATGTGGCTTTAAAACTGACTCAGTTCCTCATTTTCTACAAAACTAAAGGATACTGAACAAAAATGACAACAGCTCTGGTGGACATTCCTGCAGTCAGCATGCCAATTGCACGCTCACTCAAAAATTCAGATATCTGTGGCATTGTGTTGTGTGACAAAACTACACAATTTAGAGTGGCCTTTTGTAGCCCCCAGCACAAGGTGCACCTGTGTAATGATCGTGCTGTTTAATCAGCTTCTTGATATACCACACCGGTCAGGTGGAGTAATTATCTTGGCAGGGGGGGTGTTCACTAACAGGGATGTAAACACATTTGTGCACAACATTTTTGTGCATATGGAAAAATTCTGGGATCTTTTATTTCAGCTCATGAAACCAACACTTTACTTGTTGCGTTTATATTTTTGTTCAGTATATGATTGGATCCCCAACCACCAAATATGCTTTCGGTTGCACCCGGTCCCCAGAGGCAGCCGACTGACATATTGCTTTGATCTGCAGTAACAGTTCAGGGGCACGCACTTGCTCTCTCTCTTTGTGGTGTTCGCTGAGGTAGCTACAGGGATCATAATTAAGGGCGTACCGTAGAAAATATGTCTGGGATGGTTCTGGCACCATAGATCCAAAATCCATACAACCACTGTAGGCTCTCATCAAAACATGTTAAAAATGCAAATGAGGTTGATGCCACAGATCAGAACGTTTAGCTTAAAATGTTGATAAATGTATTTCTTCACATTATAAGCACACCAATGCGCACACAGCAGTGGCTGTTGAATAATGAAAGAATGTTGATTTGATTTGAGTAATAGAACATGAAAGAAATGCTGGTTACAATGGCATATGCTGGTTACAATGGCATATGCTGGTTACAATGGCATATGCTGGTTACAATGACATAAGGAAGTGTTTATAAAAGAAATCCTCAACATTTCTATGGTCTGACTTTGGCAAGGCTACTTCGAAAGGTAGGCCTAAGACGTGCCTCAGAAAATGACAAAATCTCCAGGTTTTAAAACAATTACATTTTATGGTTAAATAGTTTCAAAATGCTGACTGCCTCCTCTCAGATTGCAAGGTGGGTGATGGGTGTGGTCAGTGCAAAATAGTAACTGGCCTTTCTCTTCGCTCGTGACCATTTCATTCTGAACAAACTGTGCCTCAAGTAGGCCTGGGTCAACAGAATATAGACTTTAAAAGTGAATGTTAATTATCCTCATTACATTTGTCAAACATGAGACTGGCGTTTAGCCTACATTTATTTAATTAAAATTCTCATTAAAGTTTGGTTACATTTTCTGGCGCCTCCCTCGTGTCAGCATTGGTGTGGACTTATCATATAGGCTACACTTTGAGATGAACACAAATTATTTATGTACAGGTATCTGCCAAAATAAAGGAAAAACAAACATAGTGACTTTGTAGGGCCACCATGAGCCAGACAGCTTCAATGCACCTTGGCATAGATTCCACAAGTGTCAGGAACTCTATTGGAGGGCTGGAACAACATTCTTCAACAAGAAATTCCACACACTTTAAACCCCTATGCTCCTTTGAGAGTGTCTTTCAAAGTCACAGATCTCTTCTTCTAGACATGGTAGCCAAAATAATGGGCAACTGGGCATTTTTATACATCACCCTAAGCATGATGGGATGTTAATTGCTTAATTAACCCACGAACCAGCCATGTGGAAGCAGCTGCTTTCAATACAGCCTACTTTGTATCCCTCATTTACTCAAGTTGTTTTATTTTGTCAGTTACCTGTCCATTTATGAAACATTTTATTTGAATATTATTCCAGTGTTGGCCTTTTTAGAGGCACATTTTTTTATGTCAATTTCATGCTCATTTGACAGACCCATTTATTTATTTCAGTAGTACTCTTATTAGCCTTTTAGAAATCACTGAATGACCTAGGTCCATGAGTAAACCCATGTTGGCATTTCAAAACAAAAATAAACAACAAATGTTCAATTTGGGATGGTTGAAATTGCACTTTGGGACAATTCTGGGACGATGAAAATAGTTAGTCTCTAGCCCTGGGCAGCTATATTCACGAGTGTTCCAATGTATAAATATTTTGAACATTAAAAACGAGTAAAAGTTCATGAACATTTCATAAATGTATTCCTATGTTGTGAAACTAGTAAACTATTGGTGATGAGATAGTGTAAAAAGAGTTGTACCAACTGATGCAATGCTAAGTTGTCTATTTTAACTAGGCTAACGTTAGATGGCTAGCTAGCACAGTATCTGCAGTTTCAAATGAGCAGCACTCAGTGAGTCAGTGTTCACTCTAGTGAAAAAGTAGCTAGAGCCCTTAAATAGAGGTGACAATGTCAAAGAGGATAAAAGTGCAGGACATAATATTTTTGGGAGGAGTGCTGAGAACTAACTGAATGAATGGCTACATAGCTAGCTAGCTAACTTCATTGTACAATTCAGAATAGACTGGCACTATGTAGTCAGCTAGCTAGTGTTGTGTCTTTGCTATGGATTAAATTATATGACATGCTATTTTATCAAATCAATTCTCTGTAATTAATATTACCTGATTAAACTAATCACGTACCGGTAATTAACTAGGAAGCCAGGGCACCACAGAATAATGTTTATAGAGCTGTTGTCTTCCAAAAAAAACCTCTTAGACCTGGTAATCTTTTATATCAATAGCAGTCATTTATTAAACATATTATTATTATTACGTATTCAGTCTCATCTGAACGTCGTAAAATCTTCACGAACCCTGGCTAACAAGTTGAATCAGCAATACAATTGTTTATTTATTATTTACTAAATAATCACACAGAATTACATATACACAGGAAGGATTATACTTTGATTACTAACTATGTCATTAAAAAAACGTCCCTAGTGGACGAAACTGAAACTGGCTGGTTACACAAAGAAAGGGGGTTGGGTTTGAATGAAAGCGCGGGAAAACAGAAACAAAAGGATTGGGTCTCTATCGGACCATATGAAGCTATGCCATCGTAAATACAGAATCTTATGCATTCTAAATGACTGCCCATTCGGAAAAGGAAAATGCAATAAATACATTTACTCTGAGCTGCGCTTCTATAGATTGGTCAAAGATGGAAGGCTGGGTTGCCCAGCAGAGATCTCCCTTGTCCTTTGAAGAATATTTCTGGGAGGATACGTTGTAGTCTGTCGTCTTGTGGTAGAACGGATACGTTGTAGTACCCGGTCTTTCCGAAGAGATTGTTCATCCTTTCCTAGGCCACGCACGTTTACAGCGGCTGCTGATAACTCGACGTCTAGGATGTATCACTTCTTTACTGAATAAGAGTTCAAAGTTCATACCAAGTTGCCATACTATAAGCTCATGCTATATTCTGTCTGGTATCGTCGAAATTCATCCTTCCAGCATTTCAATTGTCACATCCACGTTGAAATTCACCCTTCTAAACACATGGAGATCAGTCCTCACGTCTTTCGGGAACACAATGTTCATTTCGTGAAACCATAGCTCACGCTGAGGATGGCTTAGTTCACCGTCAATTGGGTCACGGGGGCTCTTATAGAAATGGAGAAAAGGGGTTGGTTCATCATTTCCAACCAATGCCTATTCACGTGGGCGTGGCCACTGATTGAGCATTTTTTTCTTATGAAAACAATTCTCTCGTTTTAAAAACTAAAACTACATTTAATCTTTTCACAAATAGTTTCATATTTAAACATTTAAGTTGATTCTATGTGAATCTGATAACTAGAATGTGTAGACTTTCCAAGATACAGTTTGTGTCATCCTATCATCAGTAATAATGTCTCAGACGACAACTGATCGGACATCATATTCTATAAGTACCAACGGATACTTTCAACTGGTTGGATTACCTAAAGATTGTTCTTTTCCCCAACTTTTTGATGTTACAATACTCTCTCTATGTTAACAAAGGGCTTTCCAAGAGTCCATTCTGTAGAGTGGCGAGAAAAAGGGCGAAAGGTATTTATGGGGGAGGGGTGTCACCACCCCTAACCTGGCAACGTCATGACACTAGCTATACATATTGCCACATAGTAAATAAATAATTTAGCTAATAAAAAATAAATCTGGTTAATAAGCTAACCCAATCATTGTTAAGGCCATCCATTTTTTTCACATTATAATGATATTTGGTCATGTGATTATGGCAGGGTTCAAAGATAGGAGAGAGGAGAGAAAGAGAGAGAGCACCTCTCACATTGAGGCAGGGAGAGGATGAACAGGTCATCAGGTGAGAATTTGAGTTATAAAAGCACTATCAGTTCAACTCATCTTCACTGAGTGTAGCCCAAGTGCTATAACAAATGTTGTTGCCTGCATTTTGATTTCATTGGTTGTCATGGAGATTGAAGATGTGGCTGCGCTTAACAATGACACAAAGCAGATTGAACTGTTGCCGTCTGTCATTTCCACCAGGAGAAGCTGGATACCATAGATAGGAAAACAATATACCCAAATTTCATTTCTGGCAGTGACCCGCATAAACAGGTATTTGGTGCATTTAAGTGAATTGAGGCTGTAGAGCTGACCCCACTCTGTACCACTATATGCCCACCTTTGTATAAGGTTATTAACTGTTTTGAATGTGTATGTGTTTTACTTTATGGTGAATGATGAGTTGTTGCTATGTATTTTTTAAATATATTGCTTGAGCATGTTGAAGTCTACTGCTTGATCCATATTGAAGCATTAGGTTTTGACTGTCACTGAATTATTTTATGAATTAATACAGCAATTAAATGATGTAACCAAGTAAGAAGTTTCTGGACTCAGACTGCCTCGACTCCATTTAAATTAACTAGGTATAAGAAATTAGTTATGCAAGACCATATACTAGACAAGCTTAGTAAAGAGTATACAAATAGAATAATGGGTTGACATTTAAATGTCGCTAAAGGGGTGGGGTGGTGACTTTCTGAACTTAAGAGTAAGAACACAGTTTAAAGTAATATAGAAACATTGGTGTGGGGGGGACATGCCCTTGGACCACCATAGAGGGACGTTGACACCGGAACTCATTGAGCCCCCCCACAATATCCAGCAAAGTTACAGCGTTGCACACAGACCTACATAGCAAGGACTATACTACAACGTATGATAAGATCTTCCATCCAAGAAGAGCTCCCACAAACAATTCCATCTAAAGGCCCAGCTTAGAGGTTGTAAAGCCAGTGTACCCAGTAGAGTGAGCTGGCTGGCTCAGGGCTAACCCCTGCATGTTAGGGGCTGAGGAATTGGATTGTGTCTTATGCGCCGGACTGGGCCTTAGACACAGCAACAGGGAGTCTAATCCGGTTTGGGCCAGGAATTTGATTATTATCGCCATGGACCAGGCTGGGGCTTACCCCCATTCCAGAGACGCAGTTATCCCCCCACCCTGAGCCTAGCTGATTTGACCTTGTTAAGATGCTTTAAAATGTGATTATTCTACTTTCATCACTTCTAGTGAAGTGCACTCGCAAACAGGCTGCCCCCACCCCACCGCAAAGCCGGCCAAGCATGGCAGTCCAAACGCACAATGCAATCTGGAGGAGGGCATACCAGTAGACACACAAGCCAGGGCAAGAGCACAGGGGCTGTAACAACCCGAAGGAGACCGCCACGCAAGGGGAAATTTGTCACGAGCGAGGAAAGCAGTGAGGGCAACAGGGCTGTAGGTTTGGAGACCATGGGCAAGATGAAAAATATCCTGGTGAAGGAGGCTGTGAGATTAGAGTGTGTGTGGTTGTGCCTGTGATTGATGTCTCTTTCTAAAAAGCAAGGTTATTACTTACAAGGGTCCAAAAGGGCAGTACAATGATTACCCCCAGCTTCAGAAAAAAAAAAAAAAAATGGACAATGAAAGCAGAAGGCCTGACATGCATGGAACACTAAAATGCTCCCTCTGGACCCTGACTCCTATCTGCTAAACAACGAAGGTAGCTTTCTGGCTAGTTAGACCCAGCTGGGCCACAGCCTAACCCTGGGCACTACCAGCCCAGTCTGGGAGGGCTTCCTGCCATAGATCTCTGAGGTTTTCAATGAGCTCCAAGATGAGATGTTTTGTTGCTCAAGTCTTTCTCCTGCCTTGCGTGTATGAAGGGAGAGAGTACAGCTAATTCTCTTGTCTGGTCTCTGCAGTGCCTGTGTTCTGGCAGGTCTGGGGCCTGTGCCGGGGTTGGCCAATCAAAAACCCCCTCGCCTAGCCGCTTTGTTCCAGTCCAGTGCTCTGCTCAGGGGTGCGGTTACACCCCCCACCCACACAGCCACTGCTGAATACTGATGGAGGCACTGCTCCACTTCTAACCCCCCTCCTCACACACTCCCACACATACTGCTTGCACCCTCACTGACACACACACATACAAACATCCTCATCATGCTCTGCTTTCTCTCTTTCATCATCCTCCACTTTGTCCTTTTCTTTCTCCTCTCACACACACACACACGCACAGGAATAAGGTATGCAGACAACAAAAGGCCAACCCCCACAAACAAAGCATGCAATCATTTATTAACAAATAAAACAGAGGCTCATAAAATCTACCCCCACACATACACATCACTCATAGAGAGCAGCCAGATGGGCGGTAACAGGTGTCTCTTCTTGCAATCTTCAGGTCTCTGAATAATAAGAGGAACAGCTCTTTTAGGTAGCACAATATAAATGCTGTGGTTCTTTCACTTCTCTGAGGATTTGAGAAGTAATGAATTCTAACCAGGAGCTCAAAATATATATTTTTTTACATACTCACTTGCAGCAATGGCAAAGTCAAATTTTCAACATTATTTGGCCTTAGCATTTCATCTAGTTGGCACTCACTGAAATTGCTTTTAGTGAAATAAATGTTTTTGGGGGGCAGAACCAGTCTCGTGTGTTAGTCCTCCATAACTGGGACGTATGAACCCAGGGTGGGGAGAGGTGTATGCTGTGCATACCCTGCATAGACTGTGTGTGTTCATGATGGGGAATTAGAGACTGTCCCAATTCCCCAAACCCATATTCACTTGAAAACCAGCCGGTGTGGCCCCCCACAAAAATCCATATTACCTGTGACCCGTGGCCTGCACTCAGACCGTCAATAGCTGTGCCCCCCCCCCCGGTGGGGCACTGGGCCCTCCGGCATGCTAATGAGCAGCCCTGACATCTGCTGGCTGTGTGTGTGTGTCAAGCTCCACATTTAATTTGATCAAAAAAACAAAGCAGATGAGACCATTGAAGCCACTAAGGATATCTGTGTGTGTTTTATGACATGTCTGTACCCTTGTTATTGAGGTTGTGTATGGGTGAGTAGGAGAGAGCGAAAGACATGGGAAATCTTTATTTTAAAACGGGTGTGCAATCTTTAGTGCATTGACGAGTGGATGCCAGCTTTGGCTAGAGAAAAGTGAAGATGGCACCCTTGTGTGTGTGTGTGTGTGTGTGTGTGTGTGTGTGTGTGTGTGTGTGTGTGTGTGTGTGTGTGTGTGTGTGTGTGTGTGTGTGTGTGTGTGTGTGTGTGTGTGTGTGAGAGAGAGTGAGCGATTGAGCAGGGGTGGGTGGGAGTTTGATTAATGGGCGATACAGGGGACCAGGGATTAAGCCCCGCACCCCCAGTTGTAGGCTTTAGAGAAAAAGCAGGGGCGACAAGCTGTTCCATGGGTTCTACTTACAGCAGCATTAGTTTTATCCATCATCTGCCATTTGCTTATCTGTGTTAGTCACTCACAACCAAATGTATGCAAATACACCTGGGTTTAAACACTTGATGCTGGTAACAGGGGCTTGAAAGAGGAGAGATCATGCTGTAACTGCTACAGTACCGCATGGACTGTAAGCACATTCACTTTATTAAACCCACAGCAGTAGTTTATTGGGGGAGATAATTACGTGCACAAATTACCACATCAGTAATTTAAGTTCCATCCAAATCAGCCGAAAATTCCAGCCAAAAACCTACTAACGCCAAGGTCCTCTGATACTACTAGTCCTGTGCGACTCGACATCCCTGTGTTTTGAGACATATCCAAGGTTGACAGGTGTTGCTTGAAGTTTGAGCAAAAAAACAACTGATTCAATAAATTAATGCTTAAAACAAATGTGCTGTGCAAAGCCTATATATGAAGGGCCTACATGTATAAACTTTCAGGGTGAATGCTTTTGTTTATAGGTTGCGACAATGAATTGAACATCGCCAAATGCACAAGTAAAACAAGTGTATATTTAATGCAGCCCTTGCTGTTAATAGATCGCAAAGCAGCAATTCAACTAAGGTAAACTTTTTGAAATGACAAGTTCTCTATCATTCATAACACATGCATCTCAAGTGAAAGTGCGCTGTTGAGCACACATCTGAAGGCTGGGGGAATTTTAGGACGTCTTCCACTGCGGATGGCTAAAATATTCTAATGATTATGATCACACTTCCTTCATTCAAATATTATGGCGACGCTACACCAAAGACGGTTTGGTGCGTTTTAGAAACTTGGGAAGCCAAGCTCAGTGTAACCTGTTATCGCCTGGACATGTTGAAATATCTTCACGCCCAGAATGAAGGGGTAATACTTACATAACCAACATTCTCTAGTAATACTAGCCCTGTGTGAATAGGGCTTTAAAACCATTCAAATTATAACACCTTAATTGCATAGGAATCAAGGTAAAATAGCGTAAACTTACAATTGTCACCATAACTTGGAATATACTTAGTTTATATATATATAGAAATATATGAAGGAGAAATATTCTACTTTAAGCATTTCACAGTTTGAGAGAGCATCTCACATCTTAATCTCCAGTTTAAATCTTCCAATCTGACACATACACTACCGTTCAAAAGTTTGGGGTCACTTAGAAAAGTCCTTGTTTTATTTTTAAAAAGCCCATTAAAATATATTTTTTTGCCCATTAAAATAACATAAAATCGATCAGCAATACAGTGTAGACAATGGTAATGTTGCAAATTACTATTGTAGCTGGAAACAGCAGCTTTTTTAATGGAATATCTACATAGGCGTACAGAGGACCATTATCAGCAACCATCACTCCTGTGTTCCAATGGCATGTTGTGTTAGCTAAGCCAAGTTCATAATTTTAAATGTCAAATTGATCATTAGAAAACCATTTTGCAATTATGTTAGCACAGCTGAAAACTGTTGTTCTTATTAAAGAAATAAAATTGGCCTTTAAAAAAATATATATATATATATATATATATATTTTAAACTTTAGACATGTTGAGTATCTGCATTTGTGGGTTTATTTTACAGGCTCAAAATGGCCAGAAACAAAGTACTTTCTTCTGAAACTCATCAGTCTATTCTTGTTCTGAGAAATTAAGGCTATTCCATGTGAAAAAATGCCAAAAAACTGAAGATCTTGTACATTGCTGCGTACTACTCCCTTCACAGAACAGCGCAAACTGGCTCTAACCAGAATAGAAAGAGTGGGAGGCACCGGTGCACAACTGAGGAAGAGGACAAGTACATTAGTGTGTCTAGTTTGAGAAACATATGCCTCAAGTCCTCAACTGGCAGCTTCATTAAATAGTACCCATAAAACACCCGTCTCAACATCAACAGTGAAGAGGTGCCTCCGGGATGCTGGCCTTCTAAGCAGACTTGCAAAGAAAAAGCCATATCTCAGACTGGCCAATATAAATAAAAAGATTAAGATGGGCAAAAGAACACAGACACTGGGACAGAGGAAGATTGGAAAAAAGTATTATGGTCAGACAAATCTAAGTTTGAGGTGTTTGGATCATAAAGAACATTCATCAGATGCAGAAAAAAATAAAAGATGCTGGTGGAATGCTTGATGTCATCTGTCAAGCATGGCGGAGGCAACATGATGGTCTGGGGATGCTTGGTGGTGGTAAAGTGGGAGATTTGTACAGGGTAAAAGGGATCTTGAAGAAGGAAGACTATCACTCCATTTTGCCATGCCATACCCTGTAGACGGCGCTTAATTGGAGCCAATTTCCTCCTACAACAGGACAATGACCCCAAACACAGCTCCAAACCAAGCAATAACTATTTAGGGAAGAAGCAGTCAGCTGGTATTGTGTCTATAATGGAGTGGCCAGCATAGTCACTGGATCGCAACCCTATTGAGCTGTTGTGGAGCAGCCCATCAAGCCAATCCAACTTGTGAGAGGTGCTTCAGGAAGCATGGGGTGAAATCTCTTCAGATTACCTCAACAAATTGACAACTAGAATGACAAAGGTCTGCAAGGCTGTACCTGCTACAAATGGAGGATTCTTTGACGAAAGCAAAGGACACTATTATTTCAATTACAAATAATTATTTATAACCTAACCTCTTGACTATATTTCCTATTCATTTTGCAACTAATTTCATGTATGTTTTCATGGAAAACAAGGACATTTCTAAGTGCCCCCAAACTTTTGAACGGTATTGTATCTACAGTGCCTTCAAAAAGTATTCATACCCCTTGACTTAATCCACTTTGGTGTGTTAAAGCCTGAAATCAAAATGGATGTAAAAAATCTACACACAATACCCCATGACAAAGTGAAAACATGTTCTTAGACATTTTTAAAAATGTATTAAGAAAATTAAAACAGAAATCTCTTATTTACAGTTTAAGTCAGAAGTTTACATTAGAGGTCGACCGATTATGATTTTTCAACACCAATACCGATTATTGAAGGACCAAAAAAAAGTCGATACCGATTAAAATCGGCCGATTTGAATATATTTGTAATAATGACAATTACAACAATACTGAATGAACAGTTATTTTAAGTTAATATAATACATCAATAAAATCAATTTAGTCTCAAATAAATAATGAAACCTGTTCAATTTGGTTTAAATAATGCAAAAACAAAGTGTTGGAGAAGAAAGTAAAAGTGCAATATGTGCCATGTAAAAAAGCTAACGTTTAAGTTCCTTGCTCAGAACATGAGAACATATGTAAGCTGGTGGTTCCTTTTAACATGAGTCTTCAATATTCCCAGGTAAGAAGTTTTAGGTTCTAGTTATAGGACTATTTCTCTCTATACCATTTGTATTTCATATACCTTTGACTATTGGATGTTCTAATAGGTACTTTAGTATTGCCAGGATAATCTCGGGAGTTGATAAGCTTGAAATCATAAACAGCGCAGTGCTTGAAGTATTGCGAAGAGCTGCTGGCAAATGCAGTAAAGTACTGTTTGAATGAATGCTTACGAGCCTGCTGCTGCCTACCACCGCTCAGTCAGACTGCTCTATCAAATCAGACTTAATTATAATAACACACAGAAATACGAGCCTTAGTTCATTAATATGGTCAAATCTGGAAACTTTTATTCTTTCAGTGAAATACAGAACCATTCGGTATTTTATTTAATGGGTGGCATCCATAAGTCTAAATATTGCTGTAACATTGAAGGTTGTGCAATGTAATGTCATAATTACGTAAAATTCTATCAAATTAGTTCGCAACGAGCCAGGCGGCCCAAACTGTTGCATATACCCTGACTCTGCGTGCAATGAACGCAAGAGAAGTGACAATTTCCCTAGTTTAATATTGCCTGCTAACATGAATATCTTTCAACTAAATATGCAGGTTTAAAAAACATATACTTCTGTGTATTGATTTTAAGAAAGGCATTGATGTTTATGGTTAGATACACCATGTTTATGGTTAGGCATATAATCTGACTGAGTATACAAGCATACAAGTACCTAAGTATCTGACTGAGCGGTGGTAAGCAGAAGCAGGCGAGCAAACATTCATTCAAACAGCACTTTTGTGCGTTTTGCCAGCAGCTCTTCGTTGTGCGTCAAGCATTGCGCTGTTTATGACTTCAAGCCTATCAACTCCAAAGATGAGGCTGGTGTAACCGAAGTGAAATGGCTAGCTAGTTAGCGCGCGCTAATAGCGTTTCAAACGTCACTCGCTCTGAGCCTTCTAGTAGTTGTTCCCCTTGCTCTGCATGGGTAACGCTGCTTCGATGGTGGCTGTTGTCGTTGTGTTGCTGGTTCGAGCCCAGGGAGGAGCGAGGAGAGGGAGGGAAGCTATACTGTTACACTGGCAATACTAAAGTGCCTATAAGAACATCCAATAGTCAAAGGTTAATGAAATACAAATGGTAGAGGGAAATAGTCCTATAATTCCTATAATAGCTACAACCTAAATCTTCTTACCTGGGAATATTGAAGACTCATGTTAAAAGGAACCACCAGCTTTCATATGTTCTCATGTTCTGAGCAAGGAACTAAAACGTTAGCACATATTGCACTTTTACTTTCTTCTCCAACACTTTGTTTTTGCATTATTTAAACCAAATTGAACATGTTTCATTATTTCCTTGAGGCTAAATTGATTTTATCGATGTATTATATTAAGTTAAAATAAGTGTTCATTCAGTATTGTTGTAATTGTCATTATTACAAATAAATAAAATCGGCGTCTGCTTTTTTGGTCCTCCAATAATTGGTATCAGCGTTGAAAAATCATAATCGGTCGACCTCTTAATTTGTTTCATTGGTGCACTGTTGAGTCCCACAATTTTTTTGCATGTCAGCAAGTTTTCAAGATATAACTTTCAAAATACAGAAAGTGTCTCAGTCAGTTGAAGGGTTCTGTAGAATGGGATGGGGATCCAGTTCGGTGTCTCACACAATTAGGAGCTCTTTCCTTCTCCTCTGCACACTGATGAAGCGGTTGGAACCGTTACAGTCTTCTCAGACACACTGCCAGTCTTAGAACAGAGACCGCGGCTGCATGCACAAGGGCACACCAATCATATCGTGAGACATCCAGGCTCTAGCCTGAGCAAACAATTCCTTGCCCTTCTACGTTGGCACTGGCAATGACAAATAGTTGCTATGGAGCAAGCACACCGTGGTAACATAATAATCTTGTAATAGTTTTTGCCGACATTGTATTCCAAAACTTTAATTTCAGGTTTTATTTGAGCTGGGAACGACAGGGTCTACACAGCACCAACACCGTGCAAATGCAATTGCTTGTTTAGCACATGAAAGTAATGTGAACATTTCAAATAGACTTTTACTGAAGTGTTCCTTTCTTACCCGAATATGTACACAAATGTGAGTTATGTGACCATGGGTTGAGAATCATTTTTTTTTCTTCCATATACCAATTTCTATTACCATGGGAAATTGGGAAAAAGATTTTGGCCTATTGCAGTCATAAAAAGGTACCCACCAGGTTTAGTTGTTTTCATGCTGGGAAATATGCATTCCATTACACACAATAGCTAGGTTTAATACAAATGGAGACCGATTTTTTTGGTGAATATTCTAAAATATGCATAAAGAATATTCACATTTTCCCACGAGAGGTGTTTCCATGTAACTGACATATTGAGGACAAAATGCTGTGTGTGATGACGTAGTGCACATAAAAAGTACCAAGAAATTCAATGTGTTTCCATCTACCGACGACTGCCAAAACTTTTGCGATAAATTGTAAACTTGCCCAGTCTGTTTTTGCCGCATGCTCTCTAGACATTTCTCTGATAAAGTTGACAGGGTAGGTTATAAGATATGGATAAGAGCAATACCATTTTTATTTGATAACTTGCAGCCAAGCATCGATCATCATCTCACCAGCATTCAAATAATACCATGAATATTTATAGGAAATTTGCATCAAGCTCATCATCAAACTCTTTTGGTGGGGGTCGGGTGGTCCGACCTTAGTTAAGTATTTCTCTCTACGCGTAGTCTGACCTTGATTTTAAGCATGACAATAGCATGCTATTCACCCGCTATTTGTTTTAGGTGGAGATCAAAGAAATGAATGTGTGTCTACAGATACACCCCATTTGATTTCTAGAATGTTCAATTTATATGCCTGGACTTTTTCACTGTATATATATATATAAACAACTTTTTTTTAAAGTACAATGTATTGTATTAGCCATTATCGGTAGCCACCGTCAGTTATACCCGCATGCATTTATAACCGTGTTACTTTCCTTACACTTTGCACCATTATATATTGTTTGTTTATGTTTCCTCGGTCACGTTCGTGTGGCTGTTCCTGAGGATCACTAGCAATAGTGGTTCATAGTAGGCTAACGTATTACAAGTTGTGAAATAATTTGGGACTTGTAGCCTATTTGAATCATTATGGAACGCAGACCATATGTATCAGTTTAAACCTGGAGCACGGTTCATGATGACTGGACTGTTGTCACAGTTCCACAATAAGTGAGGAATATTAAGGTAGATTTATAGACTACTGTTCAAACCATATTCTACACTTTTCTCACCTTCCAATGTCATGGCTGGAACAGTTGAATATGGTATTTTTCAGGATGAATCAGACCAGTGTATTTTTTTGATAAACCAATATATTTTGTGTAAAGGCGTTCCAAACCTGTTTTTTAATTATTCATAAATACTTTCCTAACCCCAAATAATAGAGTATTTGTGAATGCACGTGCTGAAAAGGAGACGAATGTGTGTATTGACATGGCCTTCTCTCATTGATCCCTAATGTTATGAACGTTCTCTCCTTATACTCTAGTAAGTTAGATTTTTTTTTAAAGATGTCTTTATATAAATGTACTGAAACCCCTGTTGAATGACAACTCCATGAGGAAAAACACAGCAAGTGGGAGGGTTTTCACCAGGTGAATTACATTTATTCAAGTGCGTGTAAGGGAACAACATTTACGCACCGGCAAAAGGTAACGAATGCCTTGATCACACTGATAGTGTTTTTGTGCAAAATAGTATACAGGATCATCTGGATGTGTATGCAACAAAAGTTCAACATTCACCTTCTGCTACCATTTCTGTCAAGTCGTCTACACATACAGTTTGAGCATACATTCGATAAATCCAAAGTATGCACCACACAGAACGCACTGCAACAGCAATGCTACAAGGAAAACGCAGCGTTCCACTGGAAATTAATTACTTCTGGTGTACCAAAATACAATGAAGCTGTCGATCACACCGGTCAGCATCATTGCTCAAAATAGAATGCAGCATCATCTGCACATGTATGCAACAAAGGTTCAGCATTCAACTTCTGCTACCATTTCTGTCAAGCCACCTATGCATACAGTTTGACGCATAGGTTCCATAAATCCAACGTATAGACGAGAGTAAACGCACTGCAGCTGCGTCTGCCACGCTGCAAGGCAAACGCAGCGTTTCATTGGAAATTAACGTAATTCTGGTGTACCAAAATGCAATGACACTGTCGGTGTGTTCGACGCGTAAGCCTGAAAAAGAACTACCGAGAAGTGCGTAGGAAAGGCGTGCGTATAAAAAGCGTCCATTTCCTAAGTCTGAATCAGGCCCTTAATGCTTTCCCACATTGTGGTTGTACAACTTGGCCTATCATCCCGTGACTCCGAGTGATGGTTTACGGCACCAATTTTCATGCAATTAATTTTACAGACACAAAAAGATACAATGTCGAACGAAATTGTACCGACACTTCATGTTTCCATAACACCTGTCGTGTTATGTTATTTATTAATACGCCATTACTATACTTGCGTAACAACTGGATGGAAACTTGGTTATTAAGGCACAACACAGACCTACTACATGGGTTGCAGGCCATGAATCGCAAGCCAGTACCAGCTCTACCCCTCAGTATATTCTGGATACTCAGGTAGATACTTCACTTAAGTATTGTATTGTCAAGAGGATCATGTAGACATCCGTACTTATCGCTGTCAAAGAAACTATAAATTAAATTGACAACAAATCATAGACGGGCAGTTCTGATTTCGAAAGTTAATTATCTTAAATGTTTCAACATTGGACATGAACCAAATCTACCCCCAGTTCCTGTATCATGTCTGCAAAGTCCCCCAACTTCTTCAATGTCATCATATGGGGCTCCCTGTACGAGTAATCACTACACTGTATGCATTACGTTGTCGCGCTTGTATACTTGTAGCTACAGTAAAATAGCCATCCGTTCTACATTTCCCATCTGCCTTGCAATCCAAATTAATTTGCAATGCAAATCATGCGATTCTGTATTGAACAGAACAAATATTGTAATTGTGTCACCGACAATTTGATGCAAATACTTGGAAATGAGCATGATTCTTTTCCACTTTAATTAATAACCAGTGAAATCGCAGTCAACAAACGGCATACAAATGTATGGGCACAACAAGTAGCTAAGCATAATACGGGTGGTTAGGCATAAATAGGCCCTAATTTATGTCTGGTTTAGTAATCAAATTGCCCCAGGGGGTCTGCTTAATTCAGATTTTAAACTAAATCTGACGATCATTTTTTTTGATGGAAGTGACATGCTGAAAACATAAAAACCTGATGCAATACAAAGTAACGATGTCTGCTCATTGTATAACTAGATACAATCTAACTGGCACACGCAGACAAACAAGTTCAATACAGAAAATAATCTAGTGATTCTCCGAATATTACATTAAATCCACTTACTGAATGTCTGGATTGTGGAAACATCATGTCAATTCCTTGTTTATTGTTTTCCTTCCCAAATACGATGAATGATGAGTGTTCAAAATGTAGCCCCCAAAAAATATTGGCTTGTTGTTCCCCTCTTTGTCCGTATTTGCAAACTCGAATCTAGCCAATAATCACACGAGTTGACCAGCTCACTAGCGAACGCTAGTTATTGTCCCCAAAATTGGTGATGCAGCTGGCGTCAGCTAGCTAATCAATATCTCTTGTTTGTCCAGGTGTATATCACTCGACAAAAGTAGCCTAGTAGCTACCAGCTGGAATCTCGTTTTCGTTGGTGATGAAATACAAACCTCAACCATTTGAATGGTCCTTTCTTAATTCTTCAAAGGCTGTCGCTCAAAATGATTAATCGCTGTTGCTAACGTTAGTTTTCAGTCTATAGGTAACGTAACTAGTACACTAGCTAGCTAAATATAATATGCATATAACCAGAAATGTTATGGATAACGCTAGGTATTTTCCTGGTTTCTTTTGTTCGGTCTTCTTTCGCCGTGTGTTTTCGCCAACGCAACAAAGCCAGCTAAAGCTATATGTCCGCTAACACACAACGCTTCAGAGGGAAAACTGCTCGAATTCGCAAAAATAACAAAATGGACCTCTTAAATTGAATTCATCCCGTTTATTAACAACTGGTGCTGGTAAACAAACAGTTGGCGCAAAAAAACTAACATTAACAAATCTTACAGTAAACTTTAAAGTATACACTTGCTCAGCATCTGTCCCTGGCCTAAATCCGAATTTGTGGCGGAGGCTGGAGTCCACATTCCATTCCTGAGGCAAGTTGCGACGTTACAAAACGCCCCACAAAGATATCCACCGTACAGAACAAATCATATTCTATGCCAATTGGAATAGAACGCAGTGGGTGTTAAAAGAAAATGTATTTCTATCTGAAACGTTCTACGTTGCAGTTCTCAACATGCCCAAAACGTCATCCCAGAAATGTAATGGCTAAAGAATTAGCGCCCCTCGTGGAAGGGAACAAATTCCACCTTGAATGAGTACACTAGCTGCATTTAATTTCTGTTTTCTATCGTTTCCCACTGTGGTATCAACAACAAATGTCAACCACAAAATGTATCAAGTTTGTCCTCTGGATGATTTCTTGTTTCAATCATAAAGCCTCATATTAAAAGGTGCAGCATAGGCTGTATTTCAAAAGCTAATTGTTCAGAAATGAGTTCATAATATACAGACAGAACACAGCAGAGTATAGGAACACATTTTATTCCAATTTAAAACAGATACTTTTTCTTTAAAGGAGAAGGCTATGAAAATCATTTTCATGTTTGAATGAGGTTCAGGCAACAGTGGTTGAAATGAAACATACAAAAGAGAAATATGGCTAAAATACTGTAAATCAATACCCATTAGGTCCCTTTTCTGGAGGGCGTCGCATTAATACAGTTTATCCCCCTCCCCCCACGTGCAATTAAAATGTGATTTCTTTCAAAACAGCAGTTTATCATTAAATACAGAATAAAATTCACCTTTTTCATTCATTTTCATTTATTTATTCATCTTAATCACATACTTAGTGTTTATTTGTTTTAAAAAGTGGACCATGAAATACATAGGTCCTTATGATTTTTCACAACATTGGCACTTGTTAAGAGTCTGGCTCTACAAAGAAAGGGGATTGGCACATTCATTATTGTACATAATTTACATTTGGTATACTTAAGAAAAAAAATACATTACTTTCAATTTATACACCACTACACAAAGTTTATTTAACCTCTTATTTAAAAATCTATCATATTAAGTGCTCCTAAATACAAGAGTTCAGGTAATGCATCAGCCTTACAAAAGAAACAAAAAGATGCAATAAGAGCTTTTAGCATTTCTGTGCATCCATCACATCAGTATGGATCTCAAGAAAAAGCATTAACCATCAAAAGTGTATACACATCTCATAGTACCAACAAAACGTGCTTGAATGAACATGTAAGTTGCATGAATGCAGGAAGTCCCATTGCTGCAGCGCAGGTTCAGTGCATTGACCCGTGAGAAAGAAAGGATTAAAGATCAAGTAAGAGGAGACAGCTGATATTCTAAAAAACACCATATTAATTAATTCACCGATGAATCCAACTGCTACAGTATTTTACTCTTTCGGTACCTTCACTTGGCAAAGCATTACAATAAATAAAGTTTAACAGGCTTATTTCAAAATGAACTGTATAGAAAAATGGTGGCAACTGTTTGTATATACTGTAGTGCTAGTCAGTCTATGGCATGGACTTGCCTCTAGTAGTGTATCCCTTCCTCGATCCCCACTGTGCTGGTTTTAGTGACGACAGTACTTCTTCCGTGTTCTCTTACTAGTTATTGTGATGTTCAATTAGTGTGCTGTAGAGGGTGCACATAACACATAGCTACATACACACTGTCCATAGTCCACATGTGGAGAAAACCAATGTATTTGGTTTAAACTGACACTGACTGTATGCTCAGAAAACCCATGGTAGCATTCTCATATCTGCCAACAGCAGGGAGGGAGGCCTGCGCCAGACATTTGTAAAGTGTTTTTTAGAGTGAAGTAACCACATAGCTCATCATACACTTCAAAACCACTGGATCACAAGCTGATACAGATACCTACAGTAGAGAGCAAAAGGTGTACAATGTAACTAAATTAATGCAAAACCACTGGGGGTTACAAGCATGAAGAGAGCCCAGCATGAGTGTCACGTGTAGAACTAAACCCTACTCTACCTAAGAAAGTAAACCACAGGTCAAAGGGGATGGAGTGTGCTTCTTGAGGTAACAGAGCAGCAGAGAAGCAGTAACCACTAAAACAATTCAAAAACAAGCTGCCTTGTTGGTGGTGATCTGAATTACCACTGGCAACATCTCAATCCAGCCTGCCCTGACAAGAGACTTTCGTACTCCTGAGAGAAATCAAAACTTGCCTACAAGCTCAACAAGTTAAACCAAAAACATCCGTTCAGACATATGCAATCACGACAAAACGTCTGTTCAAATTTAGTTGAACGCCTCATCTGCAGTTGTACAGGAAGCATTCATATTTCTGCTTTTCATGTACAGTTCACAAATAATGTGGTATATAAAAAGTATTAGGTGTGGGACCATTAACAAAGAAAGGCCTTCAAATACAAGTTGTGCAACACCAAACATCCCTGACAACTCACAAGCTGCCTTCACGACAAGGCCGCATCCACCGTGGGTTGGCCAAATGACAAGGTATTACAAAATGTCCAACATGTTTCAACATTTTTAAAACACTGTGGCACTTAATTAAGTCCAAAAAAGGTCATACTTTTCCACCTTCAGTGAAAGCAACATTTACAGATATTTCCATGAATTGCACAAACCATTTAACAACTGGGGTAGAGAATGTAGAGGAAAGGTAAACGTTGGACCTTTCAGCCAGGCTAGTATACAGTGGACATTAGTTAAGGGGGACTGAAAAGTATACCCAAGCCAACATTATGGGCAAAACATTCTTAGGTTGCAATTCAATGTAATTGTAAACACACAGCAAGATCTTAAACAGAGCACAAACTTCACTTTGCAGGGTAAGTGCTTGCCATGTACAGTAGAATGCGAAAAATATTTGGGCACCCTGCACTCAATTTGGCCATTATTTTTGCCACCAAAAATACAAGATATGAAAAACAAGTCTGTCATCATGATAACGCTCTAAAGTGTTAAGTTTCACCTAACCGCTCTCACCCAACGCTCTCTGGAGTGCAAATAGCACTGTGGCAATCACATGTCTTCCAGTCATGGTCTTTCTTAGTATATAAATGTCAAGCATAGAAACATGACTAGTAGGGCACATAAAACACAAACCATCCACAACAATGGACTAAAGCCAAGCTGAAGACATGAATGGTAGGTGGGAACGGAAGAGCACACTAAAGATTGGCTGAGGCAGGCAGCTATGAGATCCCCTCGTGGTTTTACTAGGCTCTGCTCAGGCCCAAACGGGCTGGTCAAAGTTTACAGGCAAATAGCCAGCAGAATTCATCCTCCAATGATCACCAACTGGCATCCCTGGACAGTTTGCACTCAACCTGTGGCAATGGCCTTCCCCTTGGCATCAACACACCCCAACACTGGCTCCCTGATTCTTAACACTCACTTTAATTGCACCTATTGCTCTATATCATCCATAGAGTCCTTTAATTCTCTGTCAACTTTGCTAGTAGTAGCCCTTATAATGAAAAGTTATGAAAACTCACCTGAATTACGTTAAAGACAAAATAGCAATCTATCGACATATTGTTAGCTATGGAATCTTAACTATCAAGCAAAAGACAAGATATGGGATTAAAAACCAATACCAAATTAAAATCTTAAATTACAAAAATGCAAGCACAGACCAGTTAAATTCAACCACTGATGAGTCTCTTTTTTTCTATTTGCATAATGCACCAACCCAAAATGGAAAAGAATCTTCCCATTCTAAATAATTTCAAAATTGAAGCAGAACATAACTGCAACTACAAAGTATGATGTCTCTAAAGAAAGGTAGATCACATGCCGTTAAAATCGTATTTTTTTAACAGTACTATGGACCCCGTCTCTCCCAGTCTCCCATCTGATGGAGACACTTCTAGATGGAAGCAGGGAGGAAGAGTCAGATGAACAACATCTAGAGCTCTGGTCCATAAATTAGACAAAAAAAAAAAAAAAAAAAGACTTATTTATCACTACCATTTCTCAAAATATTGGCCAAATAGGGAAAAAATATCCAATACCTTTAACAAAGAGAAGCTGTACTGACACTGTGTAGAGGACCAACTTGTGACTTAAGTTAGCTGGCAGCACTAAAGATTTCTTTATTACAAACTATTGCTCCTTACTACTCCTTTATGTCATCTGCACAAGTACAGCAAGTTGTTTACCTTCATTGGAAGATAACCAAAATGTAACAAAAATTCACAGAAACACACCATCAAACAATTGTAATTAATTAGGCAATTGTCCATAAGAAACGGTATAGTACGGCAAGTATAAATGAGTATTGCCTAAATTAATGTACCAAACTTTTCAATGCAACTATGAGAGAAGACACACATGTAAATATACACATTTGGTTTCAGTCATCTCCATCACCCCATTCCCCAACGAGTTGATTTTGTTCATCGTATCTGAAAAGTTTTGGGGGATGTAACTGATACTGGCAACTTGATTGTATCTACAGTAAACAAAACATTTGGCAAATGGTACAGCATTTTAAGGAGTACAAATCATGACAAATTCAATCTAAATAGAGCTGCAGTTTATTCATATTGTCGTTTTAGAATGTTACAAGATGCTGCCAATTCAACAAGGGGTTCTGTGAAAAATGTAAATTGTTTTGTCTGAGGGACAGGGGAGCAGTGGATTGAGAAGGAAACTAACAGTTTCCAATCATGTAGGTTACATCCTCTATTGGATAATTGTGACTTTCCTCTTGGAAATGAGAAACGCTGTGGTCTTGTTCATCTTTAATTAACATCATTGGGAAAGCGGTAGTAGCAATAGTAATAGTCAATAAACTCACCTAAAATAATTCTTAATATACACAGATCAATTTACAATCTCTCCCACCCTTGCTCTGTCTATGTGTGAGCATCCACTTGATTGTAACACACACTTTTTACATTCAACAGTGCAAGGTGACTTCTAGCCTAGCGTGAGGTTTGGAAAAAACACACACCTCAAAGACCACGTAGAGTTGAGCTTCCCCCCCACACCTCAGCACCACCCGCACCAACGATTCTATGCAGTTACCCACAACCCTCTGCAGACTGGTGGGTGCCCAGCCCCCCCCAGCATCCCGCAGACAGACCCTCCTGACTGTGAAGGGGGGACACTGGCTTTTTCCTGCTTTCCTACACCTCAGCTCTTCTTCCTTTAAATCACACCAGCACACAAGCCACCAAATCAAACAGACTTCTACCTACCAACCTACCTACCCACCCCCAAGCCACCCTCCTTTAACAGGGGTGACCCAGAGACGCAAGCCACACCAGGTGACAAATAAGAGCTGTCAACCACCAAGTCAAGTCAGTGGAGGGATGCAGGCTGCAGTGGGCAGGGAAGAGAGGAGTGGGGGGAATGACTGGAGCTGGAAAAACACATCCAATTAAACCATAGACGAGGAGCAGGAGGATGTTGGGACCAGGGGTGAATAGAACCTGGAATATATTACGCATGTGTGATCAAGTGTGTGTGTGTGTGTGTGTGTGTGTGTGTAAATGCATGTTGGTGAATGTGTCTGCGTGTGTGTGCTCGTGCAGGTGTGTGTGTAGATGTGTACTCTGTGCTGTGTGCGAGGTCTCTCTCAATTTCTCTCTCACACCAGGTTGTACTCCTTCAGGTTGAGTTGCAGGATGGTGTCTTTGACAGCAGCGAACACAAAGCGGATGTTCTCTGTGTCCGTGGCGCAGGTGAAGTGGGAGTAGATGATCTTGTCGCTGTCAGGGTTCAGGTCCACAAACATCTTCAGGATAAACTCCCGGCCTGCCTGAGCGTCTCTCTGGGGCCCTAGGGGTACACACACACATTATCCCAAAGCTACAGGCAACAGGACACATCACTGTGTACCTGTGCTACCAACGAACACACAACATTTTAAATTGAAAGGACGACACGTTACATGATCTCAAAAGGTAAGCGATTTAAATCCTGAATGGTGTGAATTTGTATTACATTTTAGTTCATTGTCTAGCCACACGGTGTCACTAAATACTAACAAAAATACATTCAGGTCTGTTCATGACACCTGTAGAATTTGAAATGAATAATGTTCCAATAATAAATAAATAAATCATATGCATTATATTTGATAATTTGCCTCAGTAGCTGCCATGGTACTGGACATTGCCACATTAGCCAGTGCAGAGAGGTTCTAGGATAAAGGTAAAGAGTCGTTTACCATCAAACTCTGGGAAGTAGTCGACCAGGTGGGAGTAAGTGATCTTCTCCTCCAAGAGGTCCTTCTTGTTGAGGAACAGGATGACGGAGGAGTTCTGGAACCAGGGATATGTGATGATGGTCCGGAACAGAGCCTTGCTCTCCTCCATCCGATTCTGACAGAGAAAGAGAGAGGTAGAGCGATAGGGACAGAAAGGAAGGTCAGAACTCGCTTGGTTCCTTTATTTGATCTATATAGGCTATGCACAAAGTAGTCTATTTTGCATAGATAACTAAATATAATCACAGCTACTGTTCAAACAATAAACCAAAGAACTTTGAGGCCTTCAAGTCCACCCAAAAGGTATTTTGTTTAGAAGTAATATCTATGTGATTTCAGGCTGTTTTGAAACGGTAAAAACAGCTGCTTGCAATGTGCTTTTTCTCTGTGAGCAAACATGATAAATGTTCTATTTTTGCTGACATGGGAGCGAATACATTCAACAGTATATCAAAACTGGAAAAAATTTGTAGGTTGCACTGGCAAGTATAAGAATATTTGTCAGGGTATATTATTTCATTATAAATCTGATTATTTCACATGGAGATGTGAGAAGCTAAAATGCTAGCTTGCTTGCGGTTTTTAGCAAGCTGCTAGCAGAGTAGCCTACAGCCAAATGGCAGGCACAAAATAAGGTAACAGGTTTTCATTATTCTATATCATGCAAAAACATTTCAAAATATGCTAAGTGTTAACATTTTGTTCTGTTCAATAATCTAAAAATCAACCAATTTATTGCTTTCAATTCATCTATTGGGCCAAAAAACTTTACAGTAAATGTTACTTATCCTATGAAGAAACAACCCCTTCTCTACTAGAGCAAACCCATCTATTTGGTGGCAGGTAGACTAGTGGTTAGAGCGTTGAGCCAGTAACCGAAAGGTTGCTAGATTGAATTCCCGAGCTGACAAGGTAAAAATCTGTTCCCCGGTAGGCCGCCATTGTAAATAAGAATGTGTTGCTAACTGACTTGCCTAGTTAAATAATAAAAACTTTGGTCATTCATGAGCTCATATTAATCCAAGATACTGCTTGATTTAATAACAGTTCTAACAAAATAGTGAATCTAGCCTAACAAAAAAAGAAGGAATAATAATCTGGTTAGAAAACACATGGCCAATTGCCACTGCATACAACTAAATTCAGTGTAATTTTAAATTCCTGACTGCACTTGATAAAAACAATCAAATTGTCTAGTGAAACAATCATACGGCTTTCAAAATATCATTGTACCCTAGAGACCAATTTACAAAGACTCCCATGGCATTTATAGGAAATAAAGGTGGGGTAGTGATGAGATGTATTACTCCCATCCTCCAAATAAGATCACCAAATTTTGGGGGGAGGAATCAATAAATATGTAGTTGAAAAATATAATGGGTGGAGTAATGCGCATGTTAGGATTAACTTTGCTCTTGTGAGTTTACTGTGGTCTGCGTTATGTCTATGTGAGAGCAGATCTTTGGCATTATATAATCCCATTATCCATGCAGAGGCACCCATCCTGTCTGTGTGTAAGGAGGGCCCTGCTCTGCTGCTCCTGTGACATGATGTTTACTGTCAGATCAGGTAGATCCAGTAGCGAGAGCAGTGCAGGAGGATGTGGATGTCTCTACCCTCCAAAATCCTCTGCTCTGCTCCGCCTGGCAACGTGGTGCAGTGCTGTATGAAACACTCTCTGTCATATGACCCATCAGACAGTTTGTTGTTCTAAACCAGCTCTCTCCGATGACTAAACAGCCTGATCATATTATCCTCATTTCATCTGGAGCTGCAGTCAAAGGGACACCAGCAAAATGGAAAACAAAACAAAATACAGACTCATACACAAACAAGCAGGATAGAAGAAGCTACTATCTACCGCATGACTGTAAATAAGAGACTAATGACAGTGTGCCGTGTGTGTGTGTGTTCAATCTCACCTCGTTATCAGACTCCACCAGAACCTGGTCGTACTCGCTGAGGGCAACCAGGAACATGATGGACGTGACATTCTCAAAGCAGTGGATCCACTTCCTCCTCTCTGACCTCTGACCCCCTACATCCACCATCCTGATTGGACAGGACCCAGATGGAGAGATGAATATAGGAGAGAAGTTTTCAAAATTAGGCTAAATTCAGACATTAATGGCAAGTTTACCATTTTTTATTGTGGTAATAACTAGGGTATCCAACTAAATCATTTGGTGAAACTAGCAATGAATACAGTTAACTGTCAAACAAAGCAAAAATATAATGGATATCAAGGAATTAAAATGATTGTTACATTGGGAACAGCACTTATAATGCAATAAGATGTATACCCTTCTGATCTGCTTTTAAAATACATCAGTGCAAAGAAGCACTCAAACCCACTTGATTGTGTTTACCATCATATACAACTATTTGGAAAACATGATTATGTGGAAATTATGTTCCTTTATGGTCAGGATTTTCAGTTAGGCAGTTATATGTTAACGTATGAGAATTAAACAAATTAAACGCATGTACAGTAAACATACTGTACATGCGACATGCATTATGCTATCAATAACTTAAATTGATAACAATTAAGTTGGATAACTTATTATATGCACTAATACAACATACAGTACAGTAAATCAAAGAAAGTGCAAGGACAGGTTAAACGACCCAAGTTGAACCAAAAAGAAAAGAGAAAAGGTGTGCACTGTGCAGAGCCACATCCCAGCCCATTCCCAGCTAAGTGGATGCAGGTGTGCCAGAGAGGTCAGATCGGGACGGCATTATCCCGCTTGGAAGCAGCATCTAAGTCAGCCAGTGACTTCAGATTCAGAGCACAAGCCCAGCAGCAGTGTGGGGAGGTAGGCCAGTGCAAAAAGGAGAGAGGAAAGGGGGGTTAGACGGGAGAAGGGGAGGATACAGAGGGGGAAAGAAAGAATACAGGGAGGGGGGGGAGAATGGGAGAGCAGAGGGCACCTCCATCACAGATGTACAGGGGTGCAGAGTGGAGGCAAGGATTTGGGAATACCGCTACAGTTGTTTTCCAAACATTATTTTCATGGATTTCATAGAATTTTGCATTTATAGATGATGGATCAGATTAGCCATCATGCAACTCAGAAATCCTCCTAGTTGATGGGAGAGATCTATTAGTCTATATCCATCTTATCAAAGGAGGATCAGGGTTTCTTTCGTAGCCTAGTGAGCAGCAGCTACCGCTGTCCATCCCTGGCTGGCTCGTCCGCAAAGTGAGAAGCGGGGGGGCGTTGATAAATGGGGTCCTCTAGGACTCCTGCCTAAAATAAAAGCTCCTTCGCATCAGCCGGCCTCCTTTCCTGTAGCAGTGATGGGTGACCTACTTAGAAGGATAGGCTCTCCTATGGAGGATGAGCCCAGAGAAATCATGACATTCTCAACCACTTCAAAAAGGCAATTAAGAGAGGGAAGCACCACGGCCGAACGCAGCAGACATACATGTGTACTTTGTCCTCATGAAAGCCTGCCTTGTGCAGCTGCTGTGAGTACAACCCGGGCTGGGCTGCACCAGACCCCATCACTAACACACATTGAGTTGGGGTGAAGAGGGGGGCTCCTTGCATCACAAGTCTCTCCCCATCTGACTAGCCAAATATTCTCATTGAGATTTAAATGCGGATCGTCTGGATTTGCTTAAATCCTGAGGAATATCTCTGTAATATATTATTATATAGGCTACGTGTTCTTATAGTGATTCACAGCCTATCCATCCAGTAGCAGTAGAGTGAAGCGATGGAAGGATCCTCGAGTCCAACCTCATTGTGAGCCTGGGAGTTATTTCTAGCGCTGCTGCGCGTAGGAGGGGCTGACATGCTGGCTTCCTATCGATTTGCACTCTTTTGTAATCGCTCTTGTTCGCTGGTTTCATCTCCTCATGATTATCCTCTTGGAGGGGGAGGGCTGTTCTACACCTTGGTGCCCAGTGATCAGTCTCTTCCGCCTGGCCACTTCCAGGAGGCCTCCCCCTCCCTCAGCTCGACTGGCTTGGCCCAGACGACACTAACAGGCAGCATGCCTGGTTACATCATAATGACACCAGACTGGTTACAGTCCTGGAGTAGACGGCTTCTCAACATCCCTGTTATGATGACTAAATCTTCAGATGACTAACTGATATTTAGCTCATTCTACTCCATCCAGTATTGTACCATGCAAAGCAAGGGGCTGAAGTGTTGTTCAGTGTTCATCTCGAGGATTAAATAGTGACAATTAAGACTTGATGGGCCTGAGACAATTATGATGGGTAGGTAAAAACTGGAGATCAAACAACAATGAGGAATAAAAATTAAGCAGCAGGTGAATCAGTGTTCATGTTGATCTTGTGAGGGAGAAAATTATCAATGTTCTCTGATATCACACAACGCACAGTCAACATGAATATTGAAACAATTATGTATTTCAGAGGAAATACAAAACACTAGGAAGGGAGTAAAAGTGTGGATGTCTTTCTACCTGAAAATGATGCTTTGCAAGTCGAAAGGGTATTCAATGATCCCTGTGGTGGGGATGCGAACCCTAAGCACATCTTGTTGGGTTGGTAGAAAGTTGGGTTCAGCAATACGATCCAGATCGCTTAGATAGCTAGAGACCGGGAGAAAGAGAGACAGGAACGACAAAGAGAGAGAGAGAGAGAGAGAGAGAGAGAGAGAGAGAGAGAGTGAAGCATGACAGCAGATACCCCCCTCCAAAGCAAGTGGACCAGTCGGTCCCAAACAGGAGAACCCATTCCTCAGAGCTCTGGGGGGTGACCCTTCACCTACCACCTCTACCACCTACTAAACCCCCCAATCATCTCCCAGAAAGTGAGTACAGTACCTGATAGCAGCTCTCAGAGACTCTGTTAAACCTTGCATTATATTATATTGAGTTCAAATTGAGGCAGTCCGCAAGTTCAATAAGATCTGGACTAAATACCCGTTTTCCTTTTTTGGTTATAGTTAGCAGTGATTTGGCCTCAGACAAACTCAGAGCTGCTGATAGGAAGGAGTCTCAGAGAGCACGCTACCAGGACCCAGGGCTGTGCGGCCAGCAGCAGTGTGGGGGGGGGGGCAGAATAGTGGCGGAGGTATAGGCAGCACTTCACACCAGTACCTGAAGATTACATTCTCCAGGTCAAAAGGGTACTCAATGATGCCAGTAGTGGGCACTCGAACCCGCAGCACATCCTGCTGAGTGGGCACGTACCCCTTGGTCGCTATTCGCTCTAAATCTCTAAGGTAACTGTGGAATGAAGGGGGACACATGACACGTGTGCCTGACGCTGCACAATCACCTGCACACAGACAAAAACCAGGTACACACAAACACCCTCTCTCTTTCTCATGGAAACAGAAATACATACAGGTAATCACATACATTGCACCCCTTGAATTTGGAAATTGATTTAATTAAGATGTGTAGTCACTGGCCTACACACACACACACACACACACTATCCCATAATGTCGAAGTGGAATTATCTTGTTCAATTTTTACAAATGAATTAAAAATGAAAAGCTGAAATGTCTTAAGTCAATAAGTCTTCAGTCCCTTATGGTAAGCCTAAATAAGTTCAACAGTAGAAAGTAAAATAATAAGTTGCAGCAACTCTGTGTGCAATAATAGCGTTTAACATTATTTTTTTAATGACTACCTCATCTCTGTACCCCACACATACAGATAATTTTATGGTCCCTCAGTTGAGCAGTAATTTCAAACACAGATTCAACCAAAGACCAGGGAGGTTTTCGAATGCCTCACAAAGGGCACATATTGGTAAAAAAAAACTAAAAAGACATTGAATATCGCTTTGAGCATGGTCGCTCTGGATAAGAGCGTCTGCTAAATGACTTAAATGTAAATGTGAAGTTTTTAATTACACTTTGGATGGTGTATTAATAGACCCCGTCACTACAAGGATACAGACGTCCTTCCTAACTCAGATGCCGGAGAGTTGTTCAGCGATCAGTTGTTCAGAGATTTCACCACGAGGCCAATAGTGACTTTAAAACAGACAGAGTTTAATCGCTGTGATAGGGGAAAACTGAGGATTGATCAACATTGTAGTAACTCTACAATACTAACCTAATTGACAGAGTGAAAAGAAGGAAGCCTGTACAGAATACAAATATTCCAAAACATGCATCATGTCTGCAACAAGGCACTAAAGTAATACTGCAAAAAATGTGGCAAAGATAAACTTTTTGTCCTGAATACAAAGTGTTCCGTTTGGGGAAAATCCAATACAACACATTACTGAGTACCACTCTTCATATTTTCAAGCATAGTGGTGGCTGCATCATGTTATGGGTATGCTTGTAATTTGGGAGGTACAGGATAAAACAAACTGAATGGAGCTAAACACAGGCAAAATCTGCTTTCCACCAGACACTGGAAGATGAATTTACATTTCAGCAGGACAAAAACCAAAAACATAAGGCCAAATCTACACTGATTGCTGACCAAGAAGACATTGAATGTTCTTGAGTGGCCTAGTTACAGTTCTGACTTAAAATAGGCATGAACATCTGTGGCAAGACTTGAAAATGGCTGTCTAGCCATCATCAACAACCAACTTGACAGAAGAATTACAAAAATGATGTGCAAATATTGTACAATCCAGGTGTTCTTAAGAGGCTTACCCAGAAAGACTCATTGCTGTCATCGCCACCAAAGGTGATTCTAACAGGTATTGACTCAGGGGTGTTAATACTTATGTAAATGAGATATTTCCGTACTTAAATGTTCAATACATTTGCTAACATTTCTAAAAGCATGTTTTCACTTTGTCATTATGGGGTATTGTGTGGTGAAAAAAAATAATTTAATCCATTTGGAATTCAGACTGATAAAATGTGAAATAAGTCAAGGGGTATGAATACTTTCTGAAAGCACTGTACATTAATATATTACAGCTGTATCCTGTTACTACTCACAAACTAATGGGAGGCAGTATCCGTTTGTAACAATTATCACTAACCCTGTTAGGGGGGCTGAATCACAATAGCTCAAGTCTTTAGGGCCAAGTAACTTAACATCCTAAAATGGTTCATGTGGACCATTTGGGTTCATTTTTACAGTCCTGATAACCTTATCAGTCATAAAAACAGAGTAGCCTAATCACTACATTGATTCTGAGTCATATTACAACAAAGTGTTTTGTCCCTGGGAAGCTATAAGCATTAGCCATGGTGACAAAGTGCTTACTCTGCATTTTAGGGTTGAACAAATTCAGACCTATAATTCTACATAACAAACATGAAATTCAGGTCTCGTTAGGTTAGTTCAAATAGAACTAAGGTGGAGCAGGATGAGAAACGTTGCCGTCTGTTCTTCCTCTTTCCATCTGTTTTTTTCCTCTTTCTTTTGGTCTCTTTAAATCTCTCGCTTTCTCATACAAAACACTATTTAATAGCATCAGGGAGAGATGATATTCACTATTATTAACTCATTCTCTTCAATTTAAAAATCTCAATCTCTAACCACTGTAGCTATTGTGTGTGTATCCCAGAAATAGACTTACTATTTGGTTGAGTCCGAGAGCTGATATTCACGTCTGCGGTCGTAGGCCTCCTGGATGCCAGGGTCAGTCCAAAGCATCTTTATTGCACTGATGTAGGGCTGTTCGAAGGAACACACCTTCTCCACGTCCACTTCTCGCACGAGCAGCGCATTGGACTGGGGGGAGGAAGAGGACACCAGATAGGGGAAACAGTTGGAAAAGAGTAAAATATTGGACAGTGTCACTCACACTCACTGTAACAGTGCTCCAGGATTATTTACACATTTTTGCATTCTGATCAGTTAAATCAGAACATGGCTAGGTCATTTGTACAGATTATTATCGATCAATTTAGGCCTAAAGACAGACTACTGTCTTGCCATTGATACATTCAGGCCTCTCCTCGGCAGTGACTTAGTGTCTGTATCTGGACAGAGCAGATTGGAGTAGCTGTAGCAGTCCATTATGTTTTATGGCATGGTTTACAGCCACTTTTATGGTCTATTTGAATACGGTTTGCATTTGATGATGAGGACATATAAAGCTGTGGCTGGACAATTCGATGCGGAGATTGCCAGCCAACAGTTGCCAGTGAGCGGTCCTATGAGTGGATGAGAATTCAGACAATGCCAGAAGGGAATTAGTCCGTAGCTGATTTTGTAGTAGTATTCCCCACCTAGGCTATACTATGACTAGGCTATAGAAGTCCTGATGGGTGCACCTCCGGTTCACCAGTCCTAATTCAAATACATCAATTTCACTTGCTATGGATATCTGCATGCAATGCCAAGTTACATGCATACAGTTGAAGTCGGAAGTTTACATACACTTAGGTTGGAGTCATTAAAACTCGTTTTTCAACCACTCCACAAATTTCTTGTTAACAAACTATAGTTTTGGCAAGTTGGTTAGGACATCTACTTTGTGCATGACACAAGTAATATTCCCAACAATTGTTTACAGACAGATTATTTCACTTATAATTCACTGTATCACAATTCCAGTAGGTCAGACGTTTACATACACACTAAGTTGACTGTGCCTTTAAACAGCTTGGGAAATTCCAGAAAATTATGTTATGGCTTTGGAAGCTTCTGATAGGATAATTGACATCATTTGAGTCAATTGGAGGTGTACCTGTGGATGTATTTCAAGGCCTACCTTCAAACTCAGTGCCTCTTTGCTTGACATCATGGGAAAATCAAAAGAAATCAGCCAAGACTGGCCGCTAACCATTTGCTGCTCCCATTAGTGATCCCTAGTGTAGCCTCTAGATATATAATGAAATACATTGACCAATATGGTCATTGTCCAATGAGTGGACCCCACTCCCTATCCCCAAGTCAGACTCACCTTGTTCTGTTCATACTTGTATTGGATCTTGAGGGTCTCGGAGGCCCGGATCATGGACTGCATGGAGGTGAAGATGTTCTGGTACACCAGCTTGGTGAAGCCTCTTTTGTCCTCGTCAGTGTAGCCCGTCCCATGGATGATGCGCATCTGTTTGATGAATGTGCTCTTGCCACTCTCGCCAGTGCCTGAGTAGACAGAGAGGACAATGAACAGATTAGACCAGGGGCTCCCAAATAGATTCAGTTTGAGAGTGCAGTCCACTATCCAAGACACTGCGGTACTCTTTTATCCACAGAGAAATATGTTGTATCCCTCACAGCGCAGATACAGTCACCCTGTTTAAGATCGAATCCATAGCCGTGAAACTGCCATGTCCATTTGCAAAATTCCAACGAGGAAGTTACTTGAAATAACACATTTTTCCCCCTCGGACATCATTGCACATGCAGTTGAACAGCAGGGTATGTACGATTATTATTATTTTTTACCATGAATGATGGAGGCTGGATGATGGATGCAGTGTTTCCTGCTTACAAAGCATGTAGAGGTCTGTAATTTTTATCATAGGTACACTTCAACTGTGAGAGACGGAATCTAAAACAAAAATCCAGAATATCACATCGTATGATTTTTAAGTAATTAATTTGCATTTTATTACATGACATAAGTATTTGATACATCAGAAAAGCAGAACTTAATATTTGGTACAGAAACCTGTGTTTGCAATTACAGAGATCACACGTTTCCTGTAGTTCTTGACCAGGTTTGCACACACTGCAGCAGGGATTTTGGCCCACTCCTCCATACAGACCTTCTCCAGATCCTTCAGGTTTCAGGGCTGTCGCTGGGCAATACAGACTTTCAGCTCCCTCCAAAGACTTTCTATTGGGTTCAGGTCTGGAGACTGGCTAGGCCACTCCAGGACCTTGAGATGCTTCTACCGGAGCCACTCCTTAGTTGCCCTGGCTGTGTGTTTCGGGTTGTTGTCATGCTGGAAGACCCAGCCATGACCCATCTTCAATGCTCTTACTGAGGAAAGGAGGTTGTTGGCCAAGATCTCATGATACATGGCCCCATCCATCCTCCCCTCAATACGGTACAGTCGTCCTGTCCCCTTTGCAGAAAAGCATCCAAGGAATGATGTTTCCACCTCCATGCTTCACGGTTGGGATGGTGTTCTTGGGGTTGTACTCATCCTTCTTCCTCCAAACACGGCGAGTGGAGTTAGTGTTGTACTAATGGTTTTCTTTGAGACTGTGGTCCCAACTCTCTTCAGGTCATTGACCAGGTCCTGCCGTGTAGTTCTGGGCTGATCCCTCACTTTCCTCATTATCATTGATGCCCCATGAGGTGAGATCTTGCATGGAGCACCAGACTGAGGGTGATTGACCGTCATCTTGAACTTCTTCCATTTTCTAATAATTGCGCCAACAGTTGTTGCCTTCTCACCAAGCTGCTTGCCTATTGTCCTGTAGCCCATCCCAGCCTTGTGCAGGTCTACAATTTTATCCCTGATGTCCTTACACAGCTCTCTGGTCTTGGCTATTGTGGAGAGGTTGGAGTCTGATTGTGTGTGGACAGGTGTCTTTTATACAGGTAACGAGTTCAAACAGGTGCAGTTAATACAGGTAATGAGTGGAGAACAGGAGGGCTTCTTAAAGAAAAACAAACAGGTCTGTAAGAGCTGTAATTCTTACTGGTTGGTAGATGATCAAAAACTTTTGTCATGCAATAAAATGCAAATGAATTACTTAAAAATCATACAATGTGATTTTCTGGATTTTTGTTTTAGATTCCATCTCTCACAGTTGAAGTGTACCTATGATAAAAAATTAGACCTCTTACAGACATGCTTTCTAAGTAGGAAAAACGTGCAAAATTGGCAATGTATCAAATACTTGTTCTCCCCACTGTACCTGTAGAGTTTGTTTCAAACAATACAGTAGGTCCTAAAATGAACTAAAGAAAAAGGGTACATTTGAGATATTTAATGTTTAGTACATTTATTTGATATATTTTCTTTATCTAGAGATATTCCATATGTAAACATTATAAGAGTATTAGGACACCAATATATTTTCTGTACCATGTACAGTTCACAGATGATAGGGTCTTTCAGGAGGCATTTATAGGTCTAAAAAGTGGGCACTTTAAAATGGCCACTTTCATCAAGATTTTCCAAAAAATGGTTTGCGATACGAATGTCATATAACCTTAGTCCCTATTCTGACATTTGTGAGAGAATTGCCAAAACAATTACACAAAAACATATTTTCTAGCTACCCTGTCGACATATTGCTGGACATATATTGTATTTGAGTATATTTATTGTAATTTGTACATTGTTTTTACTATGTGCTGCAAAATTAATGGCCCCCTGGGGAAAATAAAGACTTTACAAAGACGATTAGTGGGCACACTAACACAGACACACACTCACAGGTGAAACTTCTGCCCTGGCAACCCAGTTTCCTTTCTACCAAGAGACCTAAAGCTTAGCACATAATGCCACAAGTGTAAATCGCTACAGGTGCATAATGCTACAAGTGCATGGGGTGGTTGAAGAGATGTGCGGAGAAAGAGCCTCAGGTGGCCTATATTGTGTGCAGACATTCCCGATGCCCACACATATTGCGACTACAGACCTGAGACTAAATGAATCAGGCACCATAGAAGAGCAGAGCTCATCATGGAGAGTGAAGGAAGTTGTGAAAGGTCCCAAACCAGTGCAGGTCCCAAACCTTTTGCATCTTTATATAGACATTCCTAACGGTTGTCCAACAATGGGAAATTTAAGAATGTTGAGTCTACACAAAAAATAGCAAGTGTAAAGAACGTTTAAGTATTAAAGCACTACCCCGCCCGCTGTCTTGCCAAGATAATTAGTAAAAATCCAAATAACTTCACAGATCTTCATTGTAAATGGTTTAAACACTGTTTCCCATGCTTGTTCAATGAACATTAACAATTAATGAACATGCACCTAAGGAATGGCCGTTAAGACAATAACAGCGTACAGACTGTAGGCAATTAAGGTCACAGTTATGAAAACGTAGGACACTAAAGAGGCCTTTCTACTGACTGAAAAACACCAAAAGAAAGATGCCCAGGCTCCCTGCTCATCTGCGTGAATGTGCCTTAGGACTGGAGATGTGGCCAGGGCAATAAATTGCAATGTCCGTACCGTGAGAAGCCTAAGACAGCGCTACAGGGAGACAGGTCAGACAGCTGATCGTCCTCGCAGTGGCAGAACACGTGTAACAACACCTACACAGGATCGGTACATCACACCTGCGGAACAGGTACAGGAGGGCAACAACTGCCCGAGATACACCAGGAACGCACAATCCCTCCATCAGTGCTCAGAATGTCCGCAGTAGGCTGAGAGAGGCTGAACTGAGGGCTTGTAGGCCTGTTGTAAGGCAGATCCTCACCAGACATTACCAGCAACAACGTCGCCTATGGGCACAAACCCAGCATCGCTGGACCAGACAGGACTGTAAAAGAAATAGCAATTTTGTCTCACCAGGGGTGATGGTCAGATTCGCGTTTATCGTCGAAGGACTGAGCATTACACCGAGGCCTGTACTCTGGAGCAGGATCGATTTGGAGGTAGCGGGTCCGTCATGGTCTGGGGCGGTGCATCACAGCATCATCGGATTGAGCTTGTTGTCATTGCAGGCAATCTCAACACTGTGCGTTACAGGGAAGACATCCTCCTCCCTCATGTGGTACCCTTCCTGCAGGCTCAACCTGACATGACCATCTGGCATGTTCTGCTATCTGCCATACTGCTCGTTCTGTGCGTGATTTCCTGCAAGACAGGAATGTCAGTGTTCTGCCATGGCCAACGAAGAGCCCGGATTTCAATCCCATTGAGTACGTCTGGGACCTGTTGGATTGGAGGGTGAGGGCTAGGGCAATTCCCCCCAGAAATGTCCAGGAACCTGCAGGCACCTTGGTGCGAGAGTGGAGTAACATCTCACAGTAAGAACTGGCGAATCTGGTGCAGTCCATGAGGATGAGATGCACTGCAGTACTTAATGAAACACTGACTTTTGAGCCCCCCTTTGTTCAGGGACACATTTTTCCATTTCTGTTAATCACATGTCTATCTTATGTTCATACAAATATTTACACATGTTAAGTTTTCTGAAATTAAATGCAGTTGACAGTGAGAGGACTTTTTTTTTGCTGAGTTTATATGCACTGTATAGCCTTACCCAGTTTCATCAATGCACACGCCATAGGTATCAGCCTACTCATTGACACCCACAGAAAACAATTCTCAAAAGTTTACACAAATATTAACATTAGCCCTTATTGAAGGACTGACGACTGTGGAAAATAACCTTCCCAGTCAGTCTATTGTCCATATTGGATATTAATATTGCACTCAACTATGAAATGGGGTATTAGCCTACTCCGTGCCACCCACAAAACAACTATATAGAGTTAAAACAAATATTACACTGAACAAAAACAAACAACCATTTCAAATTTTACTGAGTAACAGTTCATAAAAGGAAATCGGTCAATTTAAATAAATTAATCAGTTTTCACGACTGGCAATACTGATCTGCTTCTGTTGGTAACGTTTAAAAAAAAGTAGGGGCGTGAATCAGAAAATCAGTTGGCATTTACCTTTGCATTGACTTGATCAGGCTGTTGATTGTGGCTTGTGGAATGTTGTCCCACTCCTCTCCAATGGCTGTGCGAAGTTGCTATATATTGGCGGGAACTGGAACACGTTTATCCAGAGCATCTCAAACATGCTCAATGGGTGACATGTCTGTTGAGTATGCAGAACTGGGACATTTTTCAGCTTCCAGGAATTGTGTACATATCCTTACGACATGTGGCCATGCATTTTCATGCTAAAACATGAGGTGATGACGGTGGAAGAATTGCACGACAATGGGTCCCAGGATCTCGCCACGATATCTCTGCATTCAAATTTCCATCGATAAAATGCAATTGTGTTCCTTGTCCGTAGCTTATGCATACCCATACCATAACCCCACCGCCACCATGGGGCACTCTGTTCACAACATTGACATCACCAAACCACTCATCCACATGACACCATACACGCCATCTGCCATCTGCCCCGAAGAGTTCAAACCCAGATTAATCTGTGAAGAGCGCACTTCTCCAGCCTTCCAGTGGACATCGATTGTGAGCATTTGCCCACCAAAGTCGGTTACGACGCCAAACTTCAGTCAGGTCAAAACCCTAGTGAGGATGACAACCATGCAGATAAGCTTCCTTGAGACGGTTTCTGACAGTTTGTGCAGGAATTCTTCGGTTGTGCATACTCCGTTTCATCAGCTGTCCAGGTTGCTGGTCTCAGATGATCCCACAGGTAAAGAAGCCAGATATTGGAGGTCCTAGGCTGGCGTATCAGTCTTACACATGGTTTGCTGTTCTCAGATGATCCCACAGGTAAAGAAGCCAGATATTGGAGGTCCTAGGCTGGCGTATCAGTCTTACACATGGTTTGCTGTTGAGGCCGGTAGGCTTACTGACAAATTCTCTAAAACGACTTTGGAGGTGGTTTATGGTACAGAAATGAACATTCAATTCTCTGGCAACAGCTCTGTGGAACATTACTGCAGTCAGCATGCCAATTGCATGCTCCCGCAACTTGAGGCATCTGTGGCATTTTACTGTGTGCACATTTTAGAGTGAACTTTTATTGTACCCAGCAGAAGGTCCTCAGATCCTCACAGTTCTACAGCTGAACCATTGACAGCATCACCGCTTAGTAAGGCAACTGCAAGGCACTTGACCGCAAGGTGCTACAGACGTTGGTGAGTATCAGCTATCCCAGATGACAGTGTGATTATGTTCTCCTTGGTTGATGTGATTAAGACGTTTAAAGAGCTTAACATTCACAAGGACAGATGGATTACCAGGAGACATACTCGGCACATGCACATGTCTTCACGGACATTTTCAACATCTCCCTGACCCAGTCTGTAATACCTTCATGTTTAAAGCAGATAACCATATTTCCTGTGCCCAAGAATACTAAGGTAACCTGTCTAAATGACTATCGCCCCGTAGCACTCACATCTCTAACCATGAAATCCTCTGAAAGGCTGGTCATGACTCACATCAACACCATCATCCCAGAAACCCTGGACCCACTCCAATTCGCATACCGTCCAAACAGATCCACAGGTGACGCAATCTCTATTGCACTCCACACTGCCCTTTTCCAGTTGGACAAAAGGAACACCTACGTGAGAATGCTGTTCATTGACTACAGATCTGCATTCAACACCAGAGTACCCTCAAAGCTCATCACTAAGATATGGACTCTGGGACTAAACACTTCCCTCTACAACTGGATCCTGGATTTCCTGACGGGACACAGGGGAGGGCAGCAACACAGGGTAGGCAACAACACATTCCCCACGCTGACCCTCAACAAGGGTGCCCTTAAGCAGTGCGTGCTTAGTCCACTCCTGTACTGTTCACCTACGACTGCGAACAACTCCAACACCATGATTACATTTGCTGAAAAATTTGGCATGGGCTCTCAGATCCTCAATAAGTTCTACAGTCGCACCATTGAGAGCATCTTGACTGGCTCTATCCCTGCTTGGCACGACCTAAAGGCGCTACAGAGGGTAGTACAGACAGTCCAGTACATCACTCAGACTTCAGCCACCCAAGTCATAGACAGTTCTCTCTGCCACAGCAAGCAGTACCGCTGCACCTAGTCATGAACCAAAAGGACCCTGAACGGTTTCTACCCCCAAGCTATAAGACTGCTAAATCGTTAATAGTTAACCAAATTGCTACCCGGACTACCTGCAGTTATTTTTTTTTTAAACATACATATGTTGCTGCTACTGTTTACTATTGGCCATGTGCTGCCAACCTGTTAGAAGGTAACAGATTATTTTATTACAGTGGTTAAGGGCCTTAAGATGGATTTTCATTGTGTTCGTGTTTATCGCCCCCTAGTGGAGCTTTCTGGTATTTAGAAAGACTGTACGAAAACAAGTAGAGAATTCGTTCTGCAAGCATAGAAGCAGCTAAAAACAACGCTACGGTGCAGGTCTTTCAGTGCAGTTATTTCTTGTCAGGCTTCAGCCTCTGAAAATATTTGTTTAAGTTCGATTCAAGCATATTGCTAATCATGATAATCTTGTTATTAATAGAATTGCTTACTTATCAATGTTAGTTGGTTGCATTTACTCACACAAATTGCAATGCCTTTCATGTATGCAGTCAGCTGTATTACTTTGCTTGTGCGTCATGTAAACTAATTGTAAAACATACTGAAGTTGTTACTGTTTCTAGTGTAATATGCTTTGTGATTGTACGGAGGTGGTTGCACATGAGTAATTAAAAGAGTTAGCCAATTACCAATTGAGTAACAATTAGTTATATGGTTTGGCATCGTGCCAGATACATGGTGCCTTAGCACGTGCTTTGTATTTTTGCAACTTCAACTTGAAATGTATAATGTCCGGCTACAGTATGTCGATGTGAATGGAATAATAAAGTATATTATTTTCTGTATTTTACCGTTTCACAAGCGTTTTCAATATGTTAATTAAAGAAAAGTCACGCCTTGGGAGTTTTATTGAAGACTTAGTTGTTAGCTATCTGTCTAGTTTTGCATGGGAACGCAATTCAAGGGCAGAATAGGCCACTTTATTCCTAGTTACAGTGCCTTCGGAAAGAATTCAGACCCCTGGACTTTACATTGTTACGTTACAGCCTTATTCTAAAACGGATTAAATTGTTTTCCCCCCCTCAATCTACACACAATAACCCATAATGACAAAGCTAAAATAAGTTAATGACATTTACATAAGTATTCAGACCCTTTACTCAGTACTTTGTTGAAGCACCATTGGCAGAAATTACAGCCTCGACTCTTCTTGGGTATGATGCTACCAGCTTGGCATACCTATATTTGGAGAGTTTCTCCCATTGTTCTGTGCAGATCCTCTCAAGCTCTGTCTGGTTGGATGGGGAGTACACAGCTATTTCCAGGTCTCTCCAGAGATGTTCAATCAGGTTCAAGTCCGGGCTCTGGCTGGGCCACTCAAGGACATTCAGAGAGTAGTCCCGAAGTCACTCCTGCATTGTCTTGGCTGTGTGTTCAGGGTTGTTAGAAGGTTGAACCGTCGCCCCAGGCTGAGGTCCTAAGCACTCTGGAGCAAGTTTTCATCAAGTATCTCTAAAGTACTTGCTCTGTTCATCTTTCCCTTGATCTTGACTAGTCTCACAGTCCCTGCCGGTGAAAAACATCCACACAGCATGATGCTGCAATCACCATGAATCACTGTAGGGATGGTGCCAGGTTTCCTCCAGACATGACGCTTGGCATTTAGGCCAAAGAGTTCAATCTTGGTTTAATCAGACCAGAGAATCTAGTTTCTCATGATTTCAGAGTCTTTTGGTGGCTTTTGGCAAACTCCAACAGCGCTGTCATGTGCCTTTTGCTGGGGAGTGGCTTTCATATGGCCACCCTACCATAAAAGGCCTGATTGCTGGAGTGCTGCAAAGATGGTTGTCCTTCTGGATGGTTCTCCCATCTCCACAGAGGAACTCTGGAGCTCTGTCAGAGTGACCATCGGGTTCTTGGTCACCTCCCTGACCAAGGCCCTTCCTCCCACAATTGCTCAGTTTGGCCTAGGAAAAGTATTGGTGCTTCTATACTTCTTCCATTTAAGAATGGAGACTACTGTGTTCTTGGGGACCTTCAACGCTGCAGATATTAATTTGGTACCCTTCCACAGATCTGTGCCTCAACAATCCTGTCTCGGAGCTCTACGAACAATTGCTTTGACTTCACAGCTTGGTTTTTGCTCTGACCATGCACTGTCAAAATGTGGGACCTTACATAGGACAGGTGTGTGCCTTTCTAAATCATATCCAATCAATTGAATTAACACAAGTGGACTCCAATGTGTGGAAATTCAAGGATGATCAATAGAAACAGGATGCACCTGAGCTCAATTTTGAGTCTCACAGCAAGGGGTCTGAATCCTTATGTAAAAAAAGTTTGTTTTTTAATTTTAAATAGATTTGCAAAAAAAAACCTTTTTTTGCTTTGTCCTCATGGGGTAGTGTGTGTAGATGAGGTAAAAACAATTAATACATTTTAGAATAAGGATGTAAACATAAAATGTGGAGAAAGTGGTCTGAACTTCCCAGATGCACTGTAAGCTGAAGCATGGGGATTGTCCATCTACATTTACCCCATTGGACACATCTGATTGTGATTATTAGTAATTTTACTCTAAATATATCAGTGTTATTCACTTGAAAAATTAGATTTTTTTTAGTTTCTACTACAAATTATGTCATTGCCCTTTTAAGACGCCATTGTCCCCTTTCTTTTTTGTGAGATGGATCATTTAGCTTTCAAACAGCTCTTCGATCAGTCTTAGAACTTAAAAAACATGAAAAAAATGTACATTTAAAGCCTAAACAATTGCCTACCGTTATGTCAGATGGTGAAATGTGAGTTAAGACATTTTTACCTGACAAAATTAGATGCCTTGCAAAAACAATGTACGCACTGAAAAAATTAGTGTGGAACAGAATGAGGCTCTCACCTCACTATATTGTTCCTGCACTTAGGAATTACCATCTTCAGAGAATGTTTTTACAATTTATCTGCAGATAATCGATGTCTCGAGTAAAAAAAGCTATATTAAAAGTATGCAAATCAGGGAGCCAAATGAACAGCTCTTTCACATATGCTATTCGGTTCCCGACATTCCCCAAAAATAAACTTTCGTTCATGAACGACCCATCACTATTGTTGTGCAGCTGCTTCTAAACCAGGCTTGAAACTCCGGTAGTAACTGAATTTGTAAAACGCTGCCACTTGCACGAGTAAATAAATAAAATGGTAGCAATGGGAAAAAAACTGGGACCCCAATTTTTTAAACAAAGTCCAAAAGTCTAATAGATTTTCCAAAACTGCATTCAAAAGTTTAATCCCGCAATTGCATATTAAATTGTTGTGCATGGACTGCTTGTCAGAATACATGTTGTTTCCCTCCCTATTGTAACTTGAATACACCGAAATAAGAATCTCTCACATAGAACAAACAAGCCTACTTGGTAAACTATTTTACTACGCGGTTGTCAGATTTTGTTTTATACAACATTACATGGCAAAAACGGTTACACTGAAAAGTTGCATCCTGACTCGAGTGATAATTTAGAAGTTTTTAATTACTTTGCCAGCAGCTAGTATTCTTTACACCCCTGTTTGAGTTGAGGGCCACTGGGTATTAAAGAATTCCCTTCATCTGAACATCAGTGTCAGTAACTATCATGCATGTCAGTTCAGTGGACACAGCTTAAAAGAATATTTGAAAATATATTCCCATTAAACAGACATGCTTCAAACCAGACACCCCCATTCCACCAGAGATTTAGAATCCATATGACGGAAACCGTCGCACCTCTGTCAGGAAAGCCTCCTCAAATGAAAATGTGTAGTGGGCAGGATCAGCCCTTCACCCACTCCAACAAGCCATCCTCTCCACTCCCAGTACCCAGGCTGTCTCCACCGCTTCAGCAGCTCTCCTCGCTCTCTGTTCTCCTTTCTCCCTCTACGTAGTCTCCTCTTCAATACCCATCCTTTCCTCCACTCTCTCTCCCGCTGTCCTTCTGCCTCTTCAGTTGAGTGCTACCCGCTCACCCTGTTTGTTCTGCCATCTTTGCACACATGCCAGGCTGGGGAGCAACATGAAATAGCCCATTAAAACCTGTTCTCTTTGTTTCCGTAGACTTGGCTGCATGGCGGCTGCTGCTGCTCCTTTCAGACCTCAGAAGCCCGAGCAGCAAGACAAGGCAAGCAGTGGGCTTGCAAACCATTACAGACTACAAAGTGAAGCATAGCCAAGAGCTGCCCAGTGACACGAGCCTACCAGATGAGCTAAACTACTTATATGCTCACCTCGAGGCAAATAACAAACATGCATGAGAGCACCAGTTGTTCCAGAAGACTGATCACACTCTGCTCAGCCGTTGTGAGTAAGACCTTTAAACAGGTCAACATTCACAACGCCTCAGGCCCAGGCGGATTACCAGGACGTGTAGTGCGAGCATGCGCTGACCAACTGGCAAGTGTCTTCACTGACATTTCAACCTCTCAGAGTCTGTAATACCAACATGTTTTAAGCAGACCACCATAGTGCCTGTGCCCAAGAACACTAAGGTAACCTGCCTAAATGACTACTGACTTGTAGTAGCACTCACAACTGTAGCCATGATGTGCTTTGAAAGGCTGGTCATGGCTCACATCAACACCATTATCCCAGAAACTGTAGACCCACTCCAATTTGCATAGCGCCCCAACAGATCAACATATGATGCAATCTCTATTGTCCTCCACACTGCCCTTTCCCATCTGGACAAAAGGAACACCTATGTGAGAATGCTATTCATTGACTACAGCTCAGCGTTCAACACCATAGTGCCCTCAAAGCTCATCAATAAGCTAAGGACCCTGGGACTAAACACCTTTCTCTGCAACTGGATCCATGACTTCCTGATGGGCTGCCCCCAGGTGATAAGGGTAGGTAACAACACATCCACCACGCTGATCCTCAACACAAAGTCTCCACAGGGGTACATGCTCAGCCCCCTCCTGTACTCCCTGTTCACTCATGACTGCATGGCCAAGCACGACTCCAACACCATCATTAATTTTTCCAATGACAACCGACAACGATGAGACTGACCACCTCCCTGTAGGCTGAGACCTGGCAGTGTGGTGTCAGGACAACAACCTCTCCCTCAACGTGATCAAGACAAAGGAGATGGTTGTGGACTACAGGAAAAGGGGGCCAGAGCACGCTCCCATTCTCATCGATGGGGCTGTAGTGGAGCACATTGAGAACTTCAAGTTCCTTGGTGTCCATATCACCAACAAACTAACATGGTCCAAGCACACCATGACAGTTGTGAAGAGGGCACGACAAAACCAATTGCCCCAGGAGACTGAAAAGATTTAACATGGGTCCTCAGATTCTCAAAAGGTTCTTCAGCTGCACCATCGAGAGCATCCTGATTGCATCACTGCCTGGTTTGGCAACTGCTCGGCCTACAGAGGGAATTGCGAACGGCCCATCACATCACTGGGGCCAAGCTTCCTGCCATCCAGGACCTCTATACCAGGCGGTGTCAGAGGAAAGTCCTAAAAATGGATAGGCCTAGTGTCAGGTGGATGGATTGAGGACATAAGCCTTTTTTTTAGGACATTGTCCATTTTGACCATGTGCCAACCAGGGCCTCTTGTATTTAATCTGGAATAATTTTTTACAGCCTCTAATAACAGGAATGATCAATAGGCATATAATGTGTGTGTGTGTGTGTGTGTGTGTGTGTGTGTGTGTGTGCGTGCGCGTGTGCGTGTGTGCGTACACTAAAAGACCAAAAATATGTAGACACCTGCTCGTCAAACATCTCATTCCAATATCATGGGCATTAATATGGAGTTGGTCCACCCTTTGATGGTATAAGAGCCTCCACTTTTCTGGGAAGGCTTTCCACTAGATGTTGGAACAATGCTGCAGGGACTTGCTTCCATTCAGCCACAAGAGCATTCGTGAGGTCGGGCGATAAGGCCTGGCTCACAGTCGGTGTTCCAATTCATCCCAAAGGTGTTGGATTGGGTTAAGGCTCTGTGCAGGCAAGTAAAGTTCTTCCACACTGATCTCAACAAACCATTTCTGCATGAATCTCGCTTTGTGCATGGGGGCATTGTCATGCTGAAACAGGAAAGGACCTTCCCCAAACTGTTGTCACAAAGTTGGAAGCACAGAATCATCTAGAATTTGTATTTATTTTATTTATTTCACCTTTATTTAACCAGGTAGGCAAGTTGAGAACAAGTGCTCATTTACAATTGCGACCTGGCCAAGATAAAACAAAGCAGTTCGACACATACGACACAGAGTTACACATGGAGTAAAACAAACATACAGTCAATAATACAGTATAAACAAGTCCATATACGATGTGAGCAAATGAGGTGAGATAAGGAAGGCAAAAAAAGGCCATGGTGGCAAAGTAAATACAATATAGCAAGTAAAACACTGGAATGGTAGATTTGCATTGGAATAATGTGCAAAGTAGAAATAAAAATGGGGTGCAAAGGAGCAAAATAAATCAATTAAATACAGTAGGGAAAGAGGTGGTTGTTTGGGCTAAATTATAGGTGGGCTATGTACAGGTGCAGTAATCTGTGAGCTGCTCTGACAGTTGGTGCTTAAAGCTAGTGAGGGAGATAAGCGTTTCCAGTTTCAGTTTCAGAGATTTTTGTAGTTCGTTCCAGTCATTGGCAGCAGAGAACTGGAAGGAGAGGCGGCCAAAGAAAGAATTGGTTTTGGGGGTGACTAGAGAGATATACCTGCTGGAGCGTGTGCTACAAGTGGGAGATGCTATGGTGCGGCTGGCTTCTGGGTTGGATGCGAAGCAGTGCGGCTTGGTTGGGTTGTGTATTGGAGGACGTATAACTTTCAACCTTCGTCTCTCCCGAGCCCGTACGGGAGTTGTAGCGATGAGACAAGATAGTAGCTACTAACAATTGGATACCACGAAATTGGGGAGAAAAAGGGGGTAAAATTCCCCCCCCAAAATGTCCCCCTTCACTGGAACTAAGTGGCCCTAACCTAACCATGAAAAAAAAACAGCCCCAGACTATTATATATCTCCCTCCTCCAAACCTTAGTTGGCACTATGCATTTGGGCAGGTAGCGTTCTCCTGGCATCCGCCAAAACCCAGATTCATCTGTTGGACTGCCAGATGGTGAAGGGTGATTCATCACACCAGAGAACGAGTTTCCACTGCTCCAGAGTCCAATGGTGGTGAGCTTTACACCACTCTAGCTGACTCTTGGCATTGCACTTGGTGATCTTAGGCTTGTGTGCGGCTGTTCGGCCATGGAAACCCATTTCATTAAGCTCCCGACGAACAGTTCTGACATTGCTTCCAGAGGCAGTTTGGAACTCTGTAGTGAGTGTTTTTACGCACTTGAGCACTCGGCGGTCCTGTCCTGTGAGCTTGTGGCCTACCACTTCAGGGCTGAGCCGTTGTTGCTCCTAGACTTTTCTACTTCACAACTGACCAGGGCAGACATTTGACGAACTGAGTTGTTGGAAAGGTGGCATCCTATGACGGTGCCACGTTGAAAGTCAGCGGCTCTTCGGTAAGGCCATTCTACTGGTAATGTTTGTTTATGGAGATTGCATGGCCGTGTGCGTGATTTTATACACCTGTCAGCAACAGGTGTGGCTGAAATAGCCGAATGCACTCATTTGAAGGCGTGTCCACATATACTTTGGTGTGTGCGTTGTAGTGCTGTATGCTTTACTCTCCTCTCTGTGATAAAGCTGCATTGATGTATCAAAGCCCTGACTGGAGTTTGTCTTCCTCAGAGAGGAGCTCTGCTGGTCAGTTAACTCATTTTCAGACAAGACAGTGTTTCCTACAGACGGTCTGACTTCAATGAGGGCCACAATTAGTCTCACATGCGCACTGTCCTTGAAACCGCTCTCTCACTGAATCCTCCTGAATGAAGAAGAACCTCAGATACTCAATGGAACCCTGGAGGCAGCCCAGGGAGACAGGGAGGGAAGTGAAGGGACCTAGTAAAAATGTCCAGATGTCATACCAGGTACTGTGTGGGAGTCAGCGATTAGAAGAACTGGACAAGGCATGAGCAATCAAACGAATCGGGAAGAAGGATTATTGTGTGATGGTAGAGACTGTTGCCGGTTCTCTCAATTTCTAACACTTATGAGCACAGAAGTTAATCACGCAGCTGACCAAATTACACAAGCTTTTACTTCGGGGTTAACAGAGATTAGTGAAGCAGAGACGCATCATGCCACAGAACCGGGCTTCAACCTCTGATAACCATGAGCTTGGAGTGATAAAAAAAAAAGTCAAAACAGATCCATTTCATTTTGTGGTGGTAGCCGAAGGCAAAGGGATGCTTTTCTGCTCCAAACTAACGGAGGGCAATAACTTGAGGCTGCGGTTGGCTACCTCACTGAGGAGAAAAAAAATGGCAGTAAATTTGACAGAGTAGAGGAGTAAGGCCCCCTTTTGTAAATTATTCCCATAATGTTCCCATGCGAAGCGATGAGGCAGCCAGTTCAACAGAATGTCATCAGGACACTGGCTGGATACGAGGCCCCAGGCTGTGTTCACAGGGAGGCTTCAATGGGTTTGGCGGTTAGCAGGCCAGGTTTTAAAGGAACTCAAAACCCTAACACTTGGGGACCCACCCAGCAGGGAGATTTGCATTTAAGATTACCATCTTAATGTTGGACAGCTGCTCCAAACAAGTTTTGCAGTACTGATATATACAATTCTTACTTATTCATTTCCCATGACCCTGTCACAAGATGATCCCTCCCTCCCCCAGTCCCTCCTCCCCCTCTGTCTGTGCTAGTGTATCAGCAGCAGCTTGGTCAAGGCTGCTTCCTGTCCCTGCCTGCGTGGAGCAGACTTGTAGGCACTAGGTAGCCTACATCTCAATAGTCTTCCATTGTGTATTCTTCTTGTCTCCTTTCCTTCATATGCACTAAGGTCAAAGACCTAGACAGGCTAAACCAAATTGGTAGACATCCTCCATATTCACATAGCCTCTGTTTAAGACTTAAGATGAAGTTTCGGCCTCACCACCCGCTGCCAAGGCACTTCCTCAGGCCCTGGACATGGATCCTACAGGCTGCAGCCTTACCACAAGACCAAATGACAGTCATTTCTCCCGTGCCTCTCACACAATGATAAGCATCAGGAGGGTAGGAGGGAGGGAGTGGGTCGGAGAGGAGAAATCGCCATCCGGGTGGATTCGTCTGTCTTCAGCAGATTCTGTTTGTTCCGCTGACTGATCAGAGGAGTAATCTGAGTATCCACTGAGTGAGCAGAGCGAGACAGAGGGAGAGCATCTCTCTCTGTGGAGAGCAGCTCTATTCCAGTTTGGAGAGCGTTCCCAACAATCTTTTCCTTCTAAAGGACTTAGATGTCAATCTAATATTTTGCCTATTTTGGTTCCCAACTAATCAGAACTAGCAGTACTGGAATAGACATATTTCCCACTGGGTAAAGGACTAGTGGGCTTTGCAATCTCTCCTTGGGTTAATCTAAATGCGCTCCGACCGTCTAACTTCTCTTTCTGGAACTTAGAGAAAGCAACACAGGGACTGAGCAAGCGAAGCCCGCGCTGGTGACACCTGACAACGCAGACAGACACATATCAGACACGGTCTTAAAGGTTTAGGCCTTTCTAGGCCACAAGGGGTGGCCTAGCCCCATATCTTACATGTCGTGTAATAGTGTGTTGGTATCATAACATCATAATCCTAAATGAATTTAACATTTGGAGACTCACTCACAGATCCAATAGGGAGGATCAGAACGGGACACACAAGTGTGCAGCAATGCCATGTCTGGGAGTGACATAGGAGAGGGTTATCTGGTTAAGGCTTTCACAAGCTGCCACAGAACTGACGAAACTCAGGTGTGTCAATATCACTGTTTGCTCAACCAACAGAGCAGTCAAACACAGGTTAGAACTATACTGAACTAAAATATTAACATATAAAGGGTTAGTCCCATGTTTCATGAGCTGAAATAAAAAATAACCCAGAAATGTTCCTGTTGCAAAAATATCTTATTTCTCTGTGTACACAATTGTTTACATCACCGTTAGTGAGCATTTCTCCTTTGCCAAGATAATCTATCCATCCGACAGGTGTGGCATATCAAGAAGCAGATTAACCTCTTGGTGTTAGGGGGCAGTATTTTAATTTTTGGGGGAAAAACGTTACTTTTAAAACGGGATATTTTGTCAGGAAAAGATGCTAGAATATGCATATAATTGACAGCTTTGGATAGAAAACTCTGTTTCCAAAACTGTTAAGATATTGTCTGTGAGTATAACAGAACTGATGTTGCAGGCGAAAGACTGAGAAAAATCCAATCCGGAAGTGCCCCAGGTTTTGAAAGCACTGCGTTTTAATGACTCCCTATTCAGCTGTGAATGTACCATCAACGAGCTTACGCTTTCTACATATTCCAAGGTTTCTACAGCATTGTGACGTAGTTTTACGCATTTCATTTTGAAGAATAGCCGTAGGCGGCCACATTGAGTAAGTGTTCACATGGTGGCTCCGAGAGAGATTCTCGCGTAAAATACAGAGGTAGCCATTACTCCATTCGTCCTAGTGAAAAACGAATTGTCCCGACGGATATATTATCGAATAGATATTAGAAAAACACCTTGAGGATGGATTCTAAACAACGTATGCCATGTTTGTCGATATCATGGAGCTCATTTGGAACATTTTCGGGCGATTTCTCAGCCAAACGTGAAAACGCACCCGCATGCCCGACTAGCATCACCACCCTGGATGGTTCCGACCTTGAATATGTGGACATTATAAGTACCTAGGTGTCTGGCTAGACTGCAAACTCTACTTCCAGGCTCATATCAAACATCTCCAATCGAAAATCAAATCAAGAGTCGGCTTTCTATTCCGCAACAAAGCCTCCTTCACTCACGCTGCCAAGCTTACCCTAGTAAAACTGACTATCCTACCGATCCTCGACTTCGGCGATGTCATCTACAAAATTGCTTCCAACACTCTACTCAGCAAACTGGATGCAGTTTATCACAGTGCCATCCGTTTTGTCACTAAAGCACCTTATACCACCCACCACTGCGACTTGTATGCTCTAGTCGGCTGGCCCTCGCTACATATTCGTCGCCAGACCCACTGGCTCCAGGTCATCTACAAGGCCATGCTAGGTAAAGCTCCGCCTTATCTCAGTTCACTGGTCACGATGGCAACACCCATCCGTAGCACGCGTTCCAGCAGGTGTATCTCACTGATCATCCATCTGAGCAGCTAACAGATCGCTGCAGCTGTACATAGTCTATTGGTAAATAGCCCACCCATTTTCACCTACCTCATCCCCACAGTTTTTATTTATTTACTTTTCTGCTCTTTTGCACACCAATATCTCTACCTGTACATGATCATTTGATCATTTATCACTCCAGTGTTAATCTGCAAAATTGTAATTATTCGCCTACCTCCTCATGCCTTTTGCACACAATGTATATAGACTCTCTTTTTTTCTACTGTGTTATTGACTTGTTAATTGTTTACTCCATGTGTAACTCTGTGTTGTCTGTTCACACTGCTATGCTTTATCTTGGCCAGGTCGCAGTTGCAAATGAGAACTTGTTCTCAACTAGCCTACCTGGTTAAATAAAGGTGAAAAAAAAAAGAGAGAACACAGAGCTATTTCGCCTACAAAAATAATCTTTTGGGAAAAAATTACCGTTGGCTGTCTACCTGGGGGTCTCGTGAGTGAAAACATCCGAAGTTCATCAAAGGTAAACGATTTAATTTGATTGCTTTTCTGATTTCCGTGACAAGGTTGCCTGCTGCTAGCAAGACAATGCTGTGCTAGGCCATGATAAACTTACAAATTCCTAGCGTTGGCTGTAAAGCATATTTTGAACATCTGAGATGACAGGGTGATTAACAAAAGGCTATGTTCCAATATATTTCACTTGTGATTTTCATGAATAGGAATATTTTCTAGGAAGATTTGTCCGTTGCGTTATGCTAATTAGTGTCAGATGACAACGGTCCCGTTCACGGGATGGGGTGTCACTACAGGTTAAACAGCACGATCATTACACAGGTGCACCTTGTGCTGGGGACAATAAAAGGCCACTAAAAAGTGCAGTTGTCACAACTAGGGCTGTCCCAGACAACAAAAAAATCTTGGTTGACTAAGAGTCATCTGTTCTTTCAACCAATTGATTGGTCAACATTTAATGTGCATTTTTATCCATATATTGACACATCCTCTGTGTTTTTAATCAACTATATTCACTGAGCTTGTCTGATGCTTTAAGCACACAGTTTGATTAAATAATTAAGACACAAATGACTAGAGGGAGTCCGACCAGCAATTGATTTGATTGTGCGGGCTGGGCTCCGACTTGGTGCGCTGTGTTTAAAAATATATATAAAATGTTTTTTTAAATTATAAAAAAATAAGACTGAGTGGCTGACTAGCAGTCTACTCCCTACTGCTGCAACCACCACATAAGTGTTTATCGTGCTGTCTGTGTTGCTGAAGCTACAACATAATTACAGCCATTTCTGATTGAAAAGTTGTTAACTAAACAAATTAGGGATTTCATTAAAACATTTCATATTCCCTCAACCCTTGCTCCCTTTACCTGACCAATGTATGCATCAAATGCACGTGACCAAAGACCTAGTCGCACGGGACTAGTATTACTAGAGAACGTTGGTTGTAATTGTTACTCCAGAATGTCCAGGATTCTTTTTTTCTAAACTGACCCTGTAATTCTTTATTTTTTCCCCAACAAATGGACAGTTATGATGTAAGCCTGGAGGTTTTTAATTCTAGGCGTGAATATACAGTATTTCAAAATGTCCAGGTGATTCCCAAGATTCTAAACCATCTTTCCTATAGTGTCACCATAATACTTGAATTGAGGAAGTGTGATCATAATCATTAGGATATTTAAGTCCTAAAATCCCCCAGGCTTCAGACGTGCGCTAAACAGTGCAATTGCACTTTAGATGCATATTTTTTTTTAAAGAGGTCAGATGTATGCTGCTTTGCAATCTATTAACAGCAAGGGTTGCATTAAATAGGCTCAATATTTTTTACTGGTCAATTCATACACACAAAACAAACAAAAGCAATCACTGAGAGTTGATAGGCTACATGTAGCCTATTCATATATAAACTTATGCGGCGCACTTAGATCATTTTATCAAATCTGTTATTGTTTTCTTGAGCAAACTGCTAGGAACACCTTTCAAACTCTGAAATTTCAAAAAGAAAAAACAGGGATGTCGATTCTGGCTGGAATTGTTACTCTCCTGCCATGTAAAAAATAACTGACAAAGCAGATACGGACGGGACTAAAATGACAGATGTACACGAGCACAAAACACTGCATAATTACATTACCCAACCTCCCACAGTAAAACTAATCACGTCTGAATAGGGCACAATAGGGCCTGACATTTAGCAAATAATAATCATATCAATAAATTGGTTATAGTGGTCTATGGTACTGCATCGCAGTGCTAGCTGTGCCACCAGAGACTCTGGGTTCGAGCCCAGGCTCTGTCGCAGCTGGCCGCGACCGGGAGGTCCATGGGGTGACGCACAAATTGGCCTAGCGTCGTCCGGTTTCGGGAGGGTTTGGCCGGTAGGGATATCCTTGTCTCATCGCGCAGTAGCGACTGTGGCGGGCCGGGCACAGTGCACGCTAACCAGATCGCCAGGTGCACAGTGTTTCCTCCGACACATTGGTGCGGCTGGCTTCCGGGTTGGATGCGTGCTGTGTTAAGAAGCAGTGCGGCTTGGTTGGGTTGTGTTTCGGAGGATGCATGGCTTTCGACCTTAGTCTCTCCCGAGCCCGTACGATAGTTGTAGCGATGAGCCAAGATAGTAGTTACTAACAATTGGATACAACAAAATTAGGGAGAAAAGGGGGTAAAATTGAAATAAATAAATAGGTTTTAACAAACTCTGAACACCGTAACAGCAAAATGGATGCAGAGGACGTGACAAACTAGAAACGGGAATACATTTGAAAATGTAAAGTATTTAGTCAGCCACCAATTGTGCAAGTTCTCCCACTTAAAAAGATGAGGCCTGTAATTTTCATCATAGGTACACTTAAACTATGACAGACAAAATGAGAAAAAAAAATCCAGAAAATCACATTGTTGGATTTTAAATGAATTTATGTGCAAATTACAGTGGAAAATAAGATATATTTTAGGCCTATACCTATGTGGGTGAACCTATAATATGTGGGTGAACCTATAATATGGTTAAAACCTGACGATTTTATCAAAAGCGATACTGTACAGTATTTTGAGTAGGAGGCCCAGGCAGGAATTAAACCCACAACCTTGGTGACATGGTGTTGCCACAACTTGCCAGCTGTTGACACCTCATTTCAAGCCACTGGAACGGTCATTACCTCAGCAGCAGCAGACCTCACAGCCTCCACCACTAACTGTTCTATGCCAGTCAGTCTCAGCTCTGTCTAGGACGCTAGTGATTAATATGATTATTATACATGGAAATCCTGTGGCCACTAGTTTGCATGGCAATAAAGCTCCAATGCAAACACCCTCTAGTCTCCAGGGTTTTTCTGGATCAAAAATGTGGTGGGCGTGGCAGGGGGTGCGGTCAGCACAGCTGAATTTTAGAAGTCCCCATCATGGCGGTGTGGAGAAACATTTATTTTAGCCAATATCCTGCAATTCAACTCATTGTGCTATGCAGCTGAGAGAAAGGTTGCAGTTTTACAGCACATTTCCTGTGATTCTACATATTTCTGCCAACGAAAAGAGAAAATTGTGCAGTTTTAAAGGTACTTTCCTGCAATTCTACACATTTTGCCATGGCTAATGCAGTATTTTTTTGCCCAAACATAAAATCATTGCTGTGGGATTTTTCCAATTCTCCTTGACTGTATAGCTTTTATTTTGGTGAACTTTTAAGTAGACAAAGCATTTTCCATCCCGAAAATGCAAAAAATATTGAAACCAATTTGTACACTTTGGACTTACGCGACCCGAATAAAAATGCTTAGCCGGTCCACCAAAGAATTACAATGGTACAAAAAACTGGTCTCATCTCAGTGTAGCCACCACCAGTTAACATCAACACAGCGATAATACACCACTTTGAAAAAAACAATGCCACTGCTTCCCATCTCAAAAGAGAGGCACGTCTCTGTATCTGCAACAGATTGAGTTATCCCTCTGTGGAAGACTGAGCTCACCCAACTGTGGGCAAAGGTGTACTCTAGATATAGCTGAGCTATCCCGGGGTCAGGATTAACATGTTGCTAAGATTTCCTACATCCCATTAATAGCTGGGTGGAGATTGTCTTGAACGTCCTATTGATAGCTTCTGTATAGATAAAAATCAGGTGTATTCATTTTGATGGCAGCAGCAGTTAGCTCACACATGATAAACAATTCAGAGCATTCAAGAGAGATGGGGCCATACTTAATGGCAAGTGAGACTACTGGTACACAAAACAAATGCATGTGGTTGGCTGAAGCAGATAGCTGTATTAAATACAAATCTAGGATTCTCTATGTTGTGTGCCATAAAATAGAATTTAGTAGGGCTGGGAATTGCCAGTAAACTCACGATACAATATGATCACAATACGATATGTATTGTGATTCTACACAATGCGATTTGATACTGTGATTTGATTGCAATTAAATGTTTAAGACATAATGCTCACCATATTTCTCCTGCAGATGGGAAGAGAGTCATGAGAAAACGAGTTTTGATATGTCATGGAAATAAGTGCTTAAAACAAATTGTCTCCCTATTTAAAAAGATGGAGAAAAAGCTATGAAGTAAAAAATACTGGAATTTTGGTGCAGGTACAGCAAAGTAGCGCAGAGTATGATTTCAAAGAAAGTTCACATGTATATTTGAACTTAAACTAAAGCTACGTTCAAAAGTAATAATATTGCAATATTGTCCAAACAATACATTGTCAAAAATACATTTCCCGATATGAAACTATCGATTGGGTAAGCAGTAGGTCTACCCACTATCAAAAGCAGGGGCTAAAACACATGCTCAGTGTCCCTCTAACAGCATTCCGTTGGAAAGACACCTCTCCACCAAATTTACAAATCATGTAGCTAATAGCCTACAATAGAAAGACTAACGCTTTCTGTAGCCTATAGGCTGGAGATCAAATTTATGACAATGTCATGAGGGCGGCAATTATTTTTGTCTCACGTGGGGGCAGCAGAACAGCCAGGACCGGGCCTGTGTGTGGGACATTAGCAGCTATGGATGAGTAAATTAGGTAGTTCAGTGGCAGCCAGGTGCTCAATAGTGGTGTGCCTTAGTCAGTACAGTTGCTGGTAATACAAAATGGGTGTCAAATCAAAGACAATTATTTGGGTGCGCCGAAAAACAAACACTTTGTCTTACCACCCAATCTCCTCTGCATCTCAACAGGTGCTGTATGTGCAAATTAAACATTAAACCAGCCATAAAATAACACAGAATTAACATATGCCCTATCAAAGTAAATATGAATAGCCTGACTCACTCACATAAATGCACTGGTCATCACTGACAAAGCAGCAACCACATCCAATAATGGTGTGGATCTCGGGACTTGCACCAGTGTTTCCCTAAAATGACTCAAGACGGGATTCCCAAATTAGCTCAGTTTTCCAACTGTCTAAAATGGATCTGATTGGTCAAAAATGTCAAAAAAAGGTCCCAAATATATATATTTTTTTTATAAAAATAAAAAAAAAATTTTTAAATCGGCCGATTTATTTATTTGTAATAATGACAATTACAACTATACTGAATGAACACTTATTTTAACTTCCTCAAATAAATAATGAAACCTGTTCAATTTGGTTTAAATAATGCAAAAACAAAGTGCTGGAGAAGAAAGTAAAAGTGCAATATGTGCCATGTAAAAAAGCTAACGTTTAAGTTCCTTGCTCAGAACATGAGAACATATGAAAGCTGGTGGTTCCTTTTAACAAGAGACTTCAATATTCCAAAGGTAAGAGGTTTTAAGTTGTAGTTATTATAGGACTATTTCTCTCTATACCATTTGTATTCCATATACCTTTGGCTATTGGATGTTCTTATAGGCACTTTAGTGTATTGCCAGTGTAACAGTATAGCTTACGTCCTTCTCCTCGCTCCTACTTGGGCTCGAACCCGGAAGACATCGACAACAGCCACCCTCGAAGCAGCCGTTACCCATCGCTCCACAAAATCCGTGGTCCTTGCAGAGCAAGGGGACCAACCACTCCAAGTCTCCGAGCGAGTGACGTTTGAAACGCTATTAGCGCTCCCCGCGTGCACAAGCTAGCCATTTCACATCGGTTACACCAGCCTAATCCCAGGAGTTGATAGGCTTGACATCATAAACAGCGCAATGCTTGAAGCACAGCGAAGAGCTGCTGTCAAAACTCACGAAAGTGCTGTTTGAATGAATGCTTAAGAGCCTGCTGCTGCCGACCATCGCTCAGTCAGACTGCTCTATCAAATCATAGACTGCGTGCAATGAACGCAAGAGAAGTGACAATTTCACCTGGTTAATATTGCCTGCTAATCTGGATTTCTTTTAGCTAAATATGCAGGTTTAAAAAATATATACTTCTGTGTATTGATTTTAAGAAAGGCATTGATGTTTATGGTTAGGTATACGTTGGAGCAAAGAGTCCTTTTTCCGCGAATGCGCACCGATTATATGCAATGCAGCACATGCTAGATAAACTAGTAATATCATCAACCATGTGTAGTTAACTAGTGATTATGATTGATTGCTTGTTTTTATATAAGTTTAATGCTAGCTATCAACTTACCTTGGCTTCTTACTGCATTCGCGTAACAGGCAGGCTCCTCGTGGAGTGCAATGTAAAGCAGGTGGTTAGTGTTGGACTAGTTAACTGTAAGGTTGCAAGATTTAATCACTGAGCTGACAAGGTAAAAATCTGTCGTTCTGCCCCTGAACGAGACAGTTAACCCACCATTCCTAGGCAGTCATTGAAAATAAGAATGTGTTAACTGACTTGCCTAGTTAAATAAAAGGTGCTAAAAAATAATAATTTAAATGGCCAAATCGGTGTCCAAAAAAAAAGATTTCCGATTGTTATGAAAACTTGAAATCGGCCCAAATTAAAAATCGGTTGACCTCTAGGGCATTCTATGCCATCAAAAGGAACATAAAATTCAACATACCAATTAGGATCTGGCTAAAAATTCTTGAATCAGTCAGTGCCCTTTACGGTTGTGGGGTCTGCTCACCAACCAAGATTTCACAAAATGGGACAAACACCAAATTGAGACTCTGCATGCAGAATTCTGCAAAAATATCCTGTGTACAACTTAGAACACCAAATAATGCATGCAGGGCAGAATTTGGCCGATACCCACTAATTATCAAAATCCAGAAAATTCTACAATCACCTAAAAGGAAGCGATTTCCAAACCTTCCATAACAAAGCCATCAACCTACAGAGAGATGAACCTGGAGAAGAGTCCCCTAAGCAAGCTGGTCCTGGGGCTGTTCACAAACACAAACACACCCCACAGAGCCCCAGGACAGACTCAGTGAGCATAGCCTTGCTATTGAGAAAGGCAGACATGGCTCTCAAGAGAAGACAGGCTATGTGCACACTGCCCACAAAATGAGGTGGGAACTGAGCTGCACTTCCGAACCTCTTGCCCAATGTATGACAATATTAGAGACACATATTTCCCTCAGATTACACATACCCACAAAGAATTTGAAAACAAACCCAATTTTGATAAAATCCCATATCTACTGGGTGAAATTCCAGTGCCATCACAGCAGCAAGATTTGTGACCTGTTGCCACAAGAAAAGGTCAACCAGTGAAGAACAAACACCATTGTAAATACAACCCATATTTATGCTTATTTATTTTCCCTTGTGTACTTTAACCATTTGTACATTGTTACAACACAAATATTACATTTCTAATGCCTTTGTTTTGAAACTTCTGTATGTGTAATGTTTGTTTATTTCACTTTTGTATATTATCTACCTCACTTGCTTTAGCAATGTTAACACGTTTCCCATGCCAATAAAGCCACTTGAATTGAATGGCAAGAATTGTGCAAGCTAACAGTGGCCACAGCAAATAACACGGCAGTACACCAGTGGTGTGCAAAACGGCATCTTGGAACCCGTCGATCCTTGTCACAAAAGGGCTATTGCAGCAGACGACCACACCAGGTTCCTCTCGTATCAGCTAAAAACAACAATCGGCTCCAGTGGGCACGCAATCACCAGCACTGGACAATTGAGGAGTGGAAAACGTTGCCTGGTCGGACAAATCAAGGTTCCTGTTGTGTCATGCTGAAGGCAGAGTCAGGATTTGGCATAAGCATCATGAGTCCATGGACCCATCCTGCCTGGTGTCAATGGTACAGGCTGGTGGAGGTAGTGTACCACTGGACCAACATCCCTGTGAAACTTTTCCATACCCTGAAGAATTGTTGTGGAGGCTAAGGGGGGTTTGACCTGGTACAGAATGTGTTCACGACCAATCACATTTCATTTGACTTATAGCACAACATTGGATTTAACCCCCCTGTTGGTTAGAGCTGCCCTGTAATATAAAAAGTTCTATTCACATGAAGCATTGCCTGACGTGAACCATGCCTCGAACAAAATCTCAGAAGACCAAAGATTAAGAATTAGGGATGCACGATATAGTCGGTGAACATATCGGAAATTGGCCGATATTAGCTAAAAATGCCAACATCGGTATCGGCCCGGTGTCTAGTTTAACGCCAATGTGAAAATCCGATGTCAAAGCTGACGTACATACCTACCTAACATAGGTACATGACGTAAAACGTTGCACTACACGTGCAACACAGCATTCCTAACCTAGCCCCACAATGTCTGCTGTGTGGATCGAGCAGTCAACAAGTCGAGATGTAATTTGTAAAATAATTTCAGCGAGACAATTCAAAGGCAAAATCCATTAAATGCCAAGATAACGGAATTCATTGCCCTTGATAATCAACCATTCTCTCATGGGTGATGTTGGCTTTCGCGACTGGTCGAGCACCGATACACACTAACATTACCAAGTGCGCTATTGTTCAGATGTTGCCCTACCAGAGTTACAGTAATAGTGTCACTGCTATTAGCTTCACCACATACTATGGAACGCCGTTTGAGTCTTTGCGTGTCAAAAAATATACATGTCAAATAACACCATTTGACACATTAAATAAGCTCTTGAAAAATGTGACACATCAAACACCGTTCGATTATAGAATGTTGTGTTTTCTGAATTTGCAAGTGCAAGCCAAGCACCATCACTGCTATCAGTACCACTGTCAAAGCTGAACACAAAAAGGTCTGCAAACAAGCAAACTATGGACTTACAATACCGCGTTGGCAAGAAAGCGTTATTTGTTCGACTGCAACTTCTGGGGTAGCTAGCTAGCTTTAGCTTGGTACCTAGCTAGCACCAATACAACCAGCCTGAAAACAATGACCAGTAGAAACTGCAGTCATTTTCAAATCAAATCACATAAAGATGCAGTAGATGATATAGAGTACAGTATATACATATGAGATGAATAATGTAGGGTATGTAAACATTATATTAGGTAGCATTGTTTAAAGTGGCTACGGGGCGGTAGTCGTTTAGCTCAGTTACCTTAGCTTTCTTGGGAACAGGAACAATGGTGGCCCTCTTGAAGCATGTGGGAACAGACTGGGATAGGGATTGATTGAATATGTCCGTAAACACCAGCCAGCTGGTCTGCGCATGCTCTGAGGGCGCGGCTGGGGATGCCGTCTGGGCCTGCAGCCTTGCGAGGGTTGACACGTTTAAATGTTTTCCTCACGTCGGCTGCAGTGAAGGAGAGTCTGCATGTTTTAGTTGCGGGCCGTGTCAGTGGCACTGTATTGTCCTCAGAGGGCAAAAAAGTTAGTCTGCCTGGGAGCAAGACATCCTGGCCCATGACTGGGCTGGTTTTCTTGTAATCCGTGATTGACTGTAGACCCTGCCACATTCCTCTTGTGTCGGAGCCGTTGAATTGCGACTCTACTTTGTCTCTATACTGACGCTTAGCTTGTTTGATTGCCTTGTGTAGGGAATAGTTACACTGTTTGTATGTATTCGGTCATGTTTCCGGTCACCTTGCCCTGATTAAAAGCAGTGGTTCAGGCTTTCAGTTTCACGCGAATGCTGCCATCAATCCACGGTTTCTGGTTTGGGAATATTTTAATCGTTTCTATGGGAACGACATCAACGCACGTTCTAATGAACTCGCTCACCGAATCAGCGTATTCGTCAATTTTGTTGTCTGACGCAATACGAAACATATCCCAGTCCACGTGATGGAAGCAGTCTTGGAGTGTGGAATCAGATTGGTCAGACCAGCGTTGAACAGACCTCAGCACAGGAGCTTCCTGTTTTAGTTTGTCTGTAGGCAACAAAATGGAGTCGTGGTCAGCTTTTCCGCAAGGAGGGCGGGGCAGGGCCTTATCTGCGTCGCGGAAGTTAGAATAGCAGTGATCCAAGGTTTCCAGCCCTGGTTGTGCAATCAATATGCTGATAAAATTTAGGGAGTCTTGTTTTCAGATTAGCCTTGTTAAAATCCCCAGCTACAATGAATGCAGCCTCCGGAGCCTTCACTATTCTTAGCAATGATTTAAAAATCCTTGTGACTAAGTATTAGCTTTGTAGCCACTTGTTCGCCTATTGAAATTGAACTTCAGTTCATAAAAATAAATGGCTAGCCAGATACTTAACCCTGTTGCCCAACGCTAACGTTATAAGCAGCCAGCTAGCTTCACCTGGATAGTGAGGCTCGACCTGACCGGGTTGTGTTGTGAAGCTAGCCACAATGAGGATTAGGCACAATAGTGGAATTTGCAGTTTGCATTCCAAATAAAAGTACCTCTTTGAAAGTGATGCAGAAGGTTACAATTGACATTCATATTGCACTGTACAGCTTTGCCTAAGGATTGGGGAACAATGAAATGCGGTATCAGCCTACTCAATGCCCAATATATTTTTGCCTAACGTTCTCAAACAACCATGCAGTATTATTTTTCCTCTGGAATAGTGTTATCAATACACATAGGTTGGCAATAAATGTGTCTCAATTCACAGTCCTGCTACAATGCTAATGTTCTCTGGGTGTCACGGAGTAGACTGAAACCATGTCATTGAGCCACAATCTATAGGTAAGACTGTACAGTGAAATAAGTATGCCCCCAACGCATTTAATTCTAAAGTATAATACATGCAGATTTGTCCAATTAACAAATTGTCTTTTGTTGATTTTATATAACATTCCAACCTTGTTTAGCATGATCTATTAAATTATGGCATAATTCTACCATTTGTATTGATTTGCATCACTGTCAATAACACACTTTTATTTTGAAGGCTAACCGCAAAGTCCACTATTGTGGCTAGCTTCACATAGACGGGGCCGACCGCCATTAATCAAATAAGAACGTCTTATAAATTAAGGTTATTTTACACAACACCTAGCTATATAGTTAGCTAGACAACTATATAGCTACTGAAACAATGTCGTTTTGCTATGTTTTTGGGGATCCATGAACGAGCTAGCTTTTCTTTTAATGACCAGCACTGTAGGTGCGTGGGAAAACTTTACCAGGATCATAGCATACGTATCGATGAATCATTGTGGCATATGGAATATGATTGTAATCCATGTGAAATAATTACGTTAAATGATGAACGTGTTAAATTATGTGACGTGCAGTCATTTCCAGGTCCTGATTGGTCAACAAGCTTCTGACAAAGTGCTATTTGAAATGTTTTTTTTTTTTTTTTACATGCAAAGACCCAAATGGCATTCCATAGAAATCCAGGTTGAATATGAAATGACTGAACAAAGAAACAGAACAGCAACTAAGTGAAAGTAATTAGTTTTGATTATGTTTTACTGGTAATGGGGACATACGTAAATGCCTACAACATAGCTTTTTGGTCAGTGTGGTGCGTAACCTTTATTTAACTAGGCAAGTCAGTTAAGAACAAATTCTTATTTACAATGACGGCATACCCCGGACGACGCTGGGACAATTTTGCGCCTCCTTATTGGACTCCCAATCACGGCCGGATGTGATACAGCCTGGATTCGAACCAGGGACTGTAGTGATGCCTCTTGCACTGAGATGCAGTGCCTTAATACACACGGATGCAGCGGTCTAACTATTTAACTGTAATAGAATGCAAAAGGGCTCAAATGTTCAATATCGGTATCGTTTTTGGGGGGGGCAAGGAAAATATCGGATATCAGTATCGGCAAAAATGTCATTGTTGCATCACTATTAAGAATAGTTGACTTGCGTATATCTGGAAAGGGTTACAAAAGGATCTCTAAAAGCCTTGATGTTCATCAGTCCACAGTGAGTCAAACTGTCTATAAATTGAGAAAGTTCAGCACTGTTGCTACACTCCCTAGGAGTGGCCGTCCTGCAAAGATTACTGCAAGAGCACAGTGCAGAATGGTCAATGAGGTTAAGAAGAATCCTAGAGTGTCAGCTGAAGACTTACAGAAATCTCTGGAACATGCTAACATCTCTGTTGACGAGTCTACGATACGCAAAACATCAATGAAGAATGGTATTCATGGGAGGACACCATGGAAGAAACCACTGCTGTCAACAAACAAAAAAAACATTGCGGCACGTCTGAAGTTCACAAAAGAGCACCTGGATGTTCCACAGCGCTACTGGCAAAATATTATATGGACAGATGAAACTAAAGTTGAGTCGTACGGAAGGAACACACAACACTATGTGTGCAGGAAAAAAAAATGGCACAGCACAAACATCAAAACCTCCTTCCAACTGTTAAGTATGGTGGAGGGAGCAACATGATTAGGGCTGCTTTGCTACCTCGGGGCATGGGCAACTTGCAATCGATAGAAATTAATTCCTGCGTTAATTTTGCAGGAGAATGTAAGGCTGTCAGCCAATTGAAGCTCAACAGAAGTTGTGTGATGCAACAGGACAACGACCCAAAACAGAAGTAAATCAACAGAACGGCTTCAACAGAAGAAAATACACTTTCTGGAGTGGCCAAATCAGAGCCATGACTTCAACCCGATTGAGATGCTGTGGCCTTACCTCAAGAGAGCAGTTCACACCAGACATTCCAAGAATATTGCTGAACTGAAACAGTTTTGTAAAGAAGAATGGTCTAAAATTCCTCCTGACCGTTGTGCAGGTCTGACCCGCAACTACATACAACGTTGGTTGAGCTTATTGCTGCCAAAGGAGGGTCAATCAATTATTAAATCCAAGGGTTCACAATTTCCCCACCCTGGACTGTGAATGCTTACACAGTAGTGTGTTCAATAAAGACATGAAAACATAATTGTTTGTGTTTTATTAGATTAAGCAGACCGTTTGTCTATTGCTGTGATTTAGATGAAGATCAGATCAAATTTTATGACCAATTTATGCAGAAATACAGATAATTCCAAAGGGTTCACATACTTGTTCATGCCACTGTAGATAGCATATTACACATCTTTCTAAACTAATAAAGCCCAATATCACATAAGCCATTTTAGCTGAAAGTACCACGGAGATCAGGAACAGGCAACCTACCTCACATTGGTCAGCTCCTGAAGCTGAGCAGTTTGACTAGCCTACTGATATTGCCTGGGGCTGTTTGACATACAAAATGACTTGTAGATCAATGACTCAACACAATTACACACAGTTTGTCACTGAAGGAGAACAGAGAGGACGCATCAGTTGTCACAAAATATTAGGCATTTGGGAAGGTACAATGAAAATCGCTTTTCTGACAGATGCATGCTACATTTGGATTGGTTTGGAGTCTGCAGACTGATGCACTGTATCTTAAAATGTTCTAAATCGGGGACCAATAGATATCGGCGAATCTCTACATCCCTATTCTGCAGTCGATGTGTCAGCTGGAACACAGAGCAGAGAGATGAGAACACGCACACTTCTGAGTCCTGGCACTCAGCTCTAACACACACACACACCTTGGAGGGTTTCAGCACAGGGACGGAGTGCGTCAGTGGATGTGCTGCCTGGCACAGTGGCGGTGGAGGGAGGTAGAGGTGGGCCACCCAGTGGGAGGCAGAGGGGGCTGGAGACACAAATCCACTCACAGCAGAGCAGCCTCTCATTAGCCAGAGGAGAGCTCGTCCTGGATATCAACAAGTTAAGCTGCCTGGGATGTGAGTCTGGAGCTCAGCAGCCTAAATACACTTCCTTCTGTTCCAGAGAGCAGGGTCTTACATAACACCAAAAATGTAGGACCAGGGGGGGTTAGGTGGCTGTCTTGACCTATAATTACAGCTACCTAACTAAAAGGCATGTGTACAAGAACATTACATGCACTCTGACACACACTTTCATTCGTGTGCGTGCGTGCGTGCGCGTGTGCGCGCGAGTCAGAGTAGACCTCATACACAGCTGTTGCTCCTCTCCAGCTCAGTTCTGTGCACATTTATTCACTTGTGACTTTCATTTGCTACAACGAGGAATGCACCTCCTAAGCCGGCCTGCCAGCTCCTCTAAACAGCTAACACAAATCAGCCACACCCGAGAAGAGCACAAAGGAACAGCACATTTATTTTGTTCTGAAACACGACAAAACCACCACTACATCGGCATTCTTACAGATGCTCAAATCCAAGGGCATTAACCCTTTAAAAACTATTTATGAAAGTGAAATGCTTAATCATTTTGCTCAATGTAATTTCCTCATTAAAATTGAGTAACAAAGACTGTCAACCTATGTGTAGTGAACACTATTCAGACAAATTATCAATGTAATTCTCAAATTTGACTGATTAGCTAAAAACAAATATATAGTAATATAGACCCCTCCCCTGATAACAGTTTGCCACTGAAGGGAAACCTCAAGGTCCTTGTTAATATTTGCAATTAGTGATATTCAAGGCAGTAACACAAATGAAAAGGGCTCGACATTCAGGGCTGCCCGCTGGCCCATGGAAGATTCAGAAATGTTTCGGGCCAGTCAATTATCCCAGTCAGTAAAAAAAATAAAAAATATTGCAATTTTTATCTAGGCTATATAAATTTTAAAAATATGGATTTCCGAAGCTGTTAATTATGTCGACTGTTTATTACACGTGCGCCACACATATACCTCAATAAAATCGGTAGGGCAGAGAGAGCGCAGCGCTCAAAAAAACTGGTTGTTGAGTGGAGCAGCTCACTAAAGACAGACAGTGATAGGGGTAGGGAAAATGTTGCAAGTTATATCTACCAGTAAATGTTAAGGACAGAAATGGTATGCAAACCAGGTATTTAAAAATGTAAAAGTCTTGGAACATTAGCAATGCGCAACCCAGTCACCATGGAACAGCCTACTTTGAATTCAGACATTTCCTCTAGCCGAATGTTGAGCCCTGAATGACATACAACTTAGGGACACGTATTTTAATAGAGTTTGTTTTTATTGATCTATACAATATAGAAAATAGCTTTCATTTCTAGCATTCAAAAATAAAATGCTAAAATCTCAAAAACAACCCAATTCGCTTGCACAAAGTACCTTAAAATAACGTTAAAAAATTGCAGTATAAAGGAATTGCATCGTTTAATCATAAACCGTTCAATATAAACACATGACGTGTTTTTAATGGTTGCAAAGGCGAGTGACACAAATGCCAACGTAACGACAAAGCACAGTGCACTACAGAATCAACAGTAGTAAATATAGATTCCAAATGAAGTGAGAATGAATTAGATAGAACTCAAGTTCAATCGAGTTCAGGTTTAACCTGTTAAGTCGACCCTCTTTTTCGAACATTCTGTTAAAAATCGCGCAACATTTCAGCACCCTGCTACTCAGGCCAGGAATATAGTATATGCATATGGTTAGTATGTGTGGATAGAAAACTCAGACGTTTATAAAACTGGTTAAATCACGGCTGTGACTATAACAGAACGTGCGTTTCATCGAAAAGTGCAGGAATATCTGATCACTGAAAATGGAAATAAATATCCATCCGCGACTTCAAGGAATTGTTCAAAGTGAATCGAATTACATGAGACCGAGGTTTCAGTGCCTACAGCTTCCACACGTTGTCTAGAGTCTTGTCATTTGATTCGCAATTGATTCTTGGTCTAACCGAATCAAGGGAATCGATTCCCTCCGGTCTCCGACCGGATGTTTTGGTCGAGATCTCTCCAAGACATTTTTTCAAAACAGACACCTATAGAATTGATATTGCCTCCTGATGAATTTTATTGCTTATTAACGTGTACTAATACCTAAAGTTGCATTACAAAAGTATTTCGAAGTGTTTTGTGAAAGTTTATCGTCGACTTTTTGAATTTTAAAAAATGACGTTACGTTATGAAACGCTATTTTTTTCCGTTTATCACACAGTCTTCATAGATCGATATCTAGGCTATAAATGGACCGATTTAATCGAAAAAAAAGAACCAATAGTGATGTTTATGGGACATCTAGGAGTGCCAACAAAGAAGATGGTCAAAGGTAATGAATGTTTTATATTTTATTTGTGCGGTTTGTGTAGCGACGACTATGCTAATTATTTTGTTTACGTCCCCTGCGGGTCTTTTGGGGTGTTACATGCTATCAGATAATAGCTTCTCATGCTTTCGCTGAAAAGCATTTTAAAAATCTGACTTGCTGCCTGGATTCACAACGAGTGTAGCTTTAATTCAATACCCTGCATGTGTATTTTAATGAACGTTTGAGTTTTAACTAATACTATTAGCATTTAGCGTAGCGCATTTGCATTTCCAGAGCTCTAGATGGGACGCCTGCGTGCCAGGTAGGACCAAGAGGTTAAATGACGGAACAAAGAAGCAATATGACATAAAAATAGTTTGGGGAATGGCCTCGAGGGGGAAAGGAGTTCCAATGACAAGCCTTTAATGTTATTTATTATAGCTGCTGCTGGTGGGGAGGTGGATTGTTTTCGAAAACTGTTGTTGAAAATCACCTTATGAGACAACGAGGTTAATTTGACATAAATACATCAAGATTTATGCACATTGGATGAGAGACAAAGGTGATGATTGCAAAAGCCCATAGATTAAACAGCTAGCATGAGGAATGTGCATTATGCCGTGCTTAAGAGGCTATAAGGTAAATAACAATGTGCACATGGATAACAGGAAAGAGAAAAAACAAGAAGCTCTGCTGATCTGTTTGTATTCATTCCCACTATGCCCGTAGAATAGGAAACAACATGAATTGTGTTATGCTTACTGGATGAAGTTAAATGAGCATTCAGACCATTCTTAAGAATGAACTTCCGTAAACTACATCATATCTGAATTCCCAGCCATGTGAAATTCATATATTAGGGCCTAATGAATTTGTAAATTCACCGATTTCCTTATTTGAACTGTAACTCAGTAAAATAGTTTAAATTGTAGCATATTGCTTTTATATTTTTGTTGAGTATATTTCAACCGGTGTGTCTCAAAACCTTATCTGACAAGACAATCAGTCCACTGCTTGCCAGTCTAAAGCCTTATTTAAGTTACCCTTGTATGAAACTGCACCATATGATTGGAGAGTTGCCAAATTCAATGAGATCGGATGTTTCTGGCTAGGTCTAAGGCACTGCATCGCAGTGCTTGAAGAGTCACGACAGACCCGGGTTCGATCCCAGGCTGTGTCACAAACAGCCGTGACCGGGAGTCCCACAGGGAAAAGCTGCTGGGATTTTCACAATCAACAGTTTCCGGTGTGTATCAAGAACGGTCCACCACCCAAAGGACATCCAGCCAACTTGACACAAATGTGGGAAGCATTGGAGTCAACACGGACCAGCATTCCTGTGGAGCGCTTTCGACACGTAGAGTCCATGCCCCGACAAATTGAGGCTGTTCGGAGGTAAAAAAATATAAATTTTAAAAGGGGGTGCAACTCAATATTAGAAAGGTGTTCCTAATGTTTTGTACACTCAGTGTAGTTTACCAAATAGCAGTTTTCCATTTTTACATGTGTAAAGTTGGTAAAATAATTTTACCAGCAGTATGGCACAGTCAGGAGAAGCTACATTTCCAAAAGTTCCAAGCGGTAAAAACTGTTTTTTGAGACAGGGGTGTCACCAAAACGATGTTGTAGTCATTAGGTATGTCATAGCCAATTTTGAAAAGGTGCATTATGATATATTACAAGCTCAAAACACGTTTCAGCTAAAATGATAATTATGACAGTAACTGTGGGCATATGCATGACAATTAAACCTAGCCCTAATCGTTACCCAAAATGCTATAATCGTCAGACTTACTTGGGATCTAATAGTGATTGACCACCTCCACTGACGGACATGGATGTTTTAAATCTGCTTTGTAGCAATTTCTAGGTGTGTGAGCCGATCACAACAGATGTATTTGTATAGATCTAGGTGTGTGAGCCGATCACAACATAGATGTATTTGTATAGAGATCTGCCAACCCTGTCAAATTTTTTAGAGTACCAGACACACGAGGAAAATTGCACGCACCGAATTGGGGTTTACCTTTCCACGGTGTGGAAAAAGGATTTGTCCATGCGTTTACGTACAGCTGACAGTCGGCAAACTCAGCATCACAACAAACAGTAGGAGGGGAGACACTGGGTAGTTATGCCGAATAATAATGTATTAACCTCCATTTCCGTTGACACAAACTCCATACATGTCTGTGTGTTGCAGCTCGAGAATCGGGATGTTCGATTTACTCAGTGGATTTATTTATACAAAGAAGCAAAAGAAAAGAAAAAAAAAATTAAAATCAGGTCCTATTCATTTCTGCATACTTTTAACTCAGATCTCATACATGGACAGAGAATTGGGTAGTTGGTACGCAAAATGAGTGCATGTTGGCAGGTCTGTGTATATTTGAGATGGGATACATTTGCAGAACAACACCCATGAATGGATTGTCATCTGAATGGTTTGTTAATGTAATTGGATTTCAGAAGTTATTTTTAATGTCAGGTGTAGACTCAGCCTAAGGCCATTCATTAAAATATGTACAATTTGCCCAACTTTATCCAAATCCCTGGAAACCCATGTTCCCAAAAGCCACCCTTAATCCAGATATAGGCCAAACACTATATTCTCTCCTAAATTAACCTGAAACATAAAAACAGAAAAGATTTGAGTCGCAAGAATCTCCCAGAATGCCCAGGTTTCCTGGCCTCCGTTCACACACTGCTAGTGTAGCAGCTAGGCCTTGTTCTTCAAATTTCCTTTCATAAAAGGCCGTCATGCCTTAGTTGGCTTATGAATTGGCAATAACTGTTGCAGAATTAATAAGGCAGTGGTCAAAAAAGAAATCACGGCTGTCTATATTAAACTATTAGTATGCTTAAACAATGCCCCTTGACAGAGATCAGCTTGTACAAAGACCTTGATGATCCAGATTTTCCGGATTAAAGCCTATGGTTTAAACAGACTAAGAAATAGGCTTCCAAACAAATCTCATTAACACTGAGAAGAACCAATTAAGATATGCAATTATAAGCAGCAAACAGAGGGAAACTGGCAGTTCCAAGTGTGTGTAGAGACATGGACAGAGTTTCTGAACAAGTTTAACACATTCTGGATCAGGGGAAATCTACCTGATAATGTAGCAAAACATAGCCTATTTGTCTAACATTTCAGTAACACCTTCAAAATACTGTACATTTCCTAGTATAAAATAGTAAATCTACAATAAGACTAATACTTCATTCTTGAGCACCAAAAATATGACCTGGTAAAGAACAAAAGACTGATTTTCAAATTCACATTACGTACACAAGTGTTGTCGAAATATCAGAATTTTGACTTCGATACCAGGTTCAGTATCACAATTAGGTTTGCACATTTTGTGGGAAAATTCAGGTGGAAACTAAAAGGAATATGGGAATTAACAGAAATATGCAAATTAATATTAATACCATTTAAAATTGAGATGTTTTTTGTATTGGATATATTTACCATATAACATAAGTCGACATAATTGAAATTAAATCCTTCCATTAGAAAAAATAAAATGTAGTTACAAATTGAACATTAATGAAATTGGATGATTTCACTGAACAACAAAAGGGAATACTGAATGATCTCCCACAAACATTTTCAACATACATCTGTAAAATGATAGCCTAGAAACAAAAGCTTTGGTTGTCTTCCTCTCAGGCTTCCATGTCTTCTCCCTTGACCTCAATGTCCACCTCTTGAACATCAGACCGAGGCCTCATCTTCACTGTCACTTTCCAACCTTGTTGAGAATGGCTTGTCTTTAGGCTCAAAAAGCCTCAAATTTGGCCTCATCCAGGCAACGGTGGTAAGACACGGTAGTGATGACACCATGGGCCTTGATCTCTGCACCAGACAGGATGCTCTTGCCAGAATACTTGGGGTCCTACATGTACGCTGTAGCGTGTTTGGGCTTCAGGCAGAAGTCTTCACACTTTTTGATGCATTTCTTAACTGCAGTTTCCCCTGCCTGGGGCAACAGTGAAGTGGGCAGGGTGGTCCGGATTTCTTCTCTTACATCGGGAAGCAGATTCTGAACAGACTGGATGGCATGGTCTCCCTCAATCCATGCAATGGCAACTGCAATATGTTTCAGGAGTTTCAGGCTGCTTACCACTCTCTCCCAAAATACATAATCCAGGAGGATCCTCTCTATGGGGCTGTCCATATCGGCAGACTGCGATATGGCCATTTCTTGGAGAGACACCTTCCCTTCCAGGAGACTGTCAAACATGACGACAACACCACCCCCAACGGGTGTTGTTGGGCAGCTTCAATGTGGTGCTCTTATTCTTCTCACTTTGCATGGTGAGGTAGATTGCTGCAATAACTTGGTAACCCTTCACATACCTAACCATTTCTTTGGCTCTCTTGTAGAATGTATCCATTGTTTTCAGTGCCATGATGTCCTTGAGGAGCAGATTCAATGCATGAATAGCACAACCAATGGGTGTGAAGTGAGGGTAGGACCAAGCAGCCTTCATGTTCGCAGCATTGTCTGTCACCAGTGCAAATACCTTCTACGTTCCAAGGTCACTGACTGCCTTCAGCTCATCTGCAATGTAGAGACTGGTGTGTCGGTTGTCCCTTGTGTCTGTGCTCTTGTAGAATACTGGTTGAGGGGTGGAGAGGATTTTGTTAATTATTCCTTGCCCACGAACATTAGACCACCCATCAGAGATGATTGCAATACATTGTCCTTTCTCTATGATTTGCTTGACCTTCACTTGAACTCTGCTGAACTCTGTATCCAGTAAATCTGGTTGGGGGGGGAGTGTATGCTGGGCGAAGAACATTCAGAAATATCTTCCAATACACATTGCCTGTGAGCATCAGGGGTGAACCAGTGGAATACAAAGCTTGAGCAAGACATTCATCAGCAATTCTGACTACATTCCTCCATTGAGTCAAAAACAACTTCTGATTCCAGGAAGAACATGAGCTGTTGCTATCGATAAGGTGTCCGATTCATCATTTTCACCTCGAATAGAAGTAGAGGGACTTTTGTCAGAGGTTGCTTGTTGTGAGAGCTGAGGGAACTGTATGCACTTGGCCAGATGATTCTACATCTTCGCTGCATTCTTCACATATGATTTGGCACAGTATTTGCAAACGTTACACAGATTGTCCTTCTACATTAGCTGCAGTGAAATGTCTACCCATCAGATAGTGCCAGTTGCATTTACCTGTAAAGATTAGATTTTTTTTTTGTAAAAAACAAATACAATTCCATTTACAGATAAATACACTGCTAAAAAAATAAAGGGAACACTAAAATAACACATCCTAGATCTGAATGAATGATGAAATACTTTTTACTTTACATAGTTGAATGTGCTGACAAATCACGCACAAATTATCAATGGAAATCAAATTTATCAACCCATGGAGGTCTGGATTTGGAGTCGCACTCAAAATGAAAGTGGAAAACCACACTACAGGCTGATCCCTTTGATGTAATGTCCTCAAAACAAGTCAAAATGAGGCTCAGTCGTGTGTGTGGCCTCCACGTTCCTGTATGACCTCCCTACAACACCTAGGCATGCTCCTGGTGAGATGGCGGATGGTCTCCTGAGGGATCTCCTCCCAGACCTGGACGAAAACATCCGCCAACTCCTGGACAGTCTATGGTGCAACGTGGCGTTGGTGGATGGAGCGAGACATGATGTCCCAGATGTGCGCAATTGGATTCAAGTCTGGGGAACGGGCGGGCCAGTCCATAGCATCAATGCCTTACTCTTGCAGGAACTGCTGACACACTCCAGCCACATGAGGTCTAGCATAGTCTTGCATTAGGAGGAACCCAGGGCCAACCGCACCAGCATATGGTCTCACAAGGGGTCTGAGGATCTCATCTCTGTACCTAATGGCAGTCAGGCTACCTCTGGCGAGCAGATGGAGGGCTGTGCGGCCCCCAACGAAATGCCACCCCACACCATGACTGACCCACCGCCAAACCGGTCATGCTGGAGGATGTTGCAGGCAGCAGAACGTTCTCCATGGCGTCTCCAGACTCTGTCACGTCTGTCACATGTGCTCAGTGTGAACCGGCTTTCATCTGTGAAGAGCACAGGGCACCAGTGGCGAATTTGCCAATCTTGGTGTTCTCTGGCAAATGCCAAACGTCCTGCACGCTGTTGGGCTGTAAGCACAACCCCCACCTGTGGACGTCAGGCCCTCATACCACCCTCATTGAGTCGGTTTCTGACCGTTTGAGCAGACACATGCACATTTGTGGCCTGCTGGAGGTCATTTTGCAGGGCTCTGGCAGTGCTCCTCCTGCTCCTCCTTGCACAAATGCAGAGGTCCTGCTGCTGGGTTGTTGCCCTCCTCCACGTCTCCTGATGCACTGGCCTGTCTCCTGGTAGCACCTCCATGCTCTGGACACTACGCTGACAGACACAGCAAACCTTCTTGCCACAGCTCACATTGATGTGCCATCCTGGATGAGCTGCACTACCTGAGCCAGGTGTGTGGGTTGTAGACTTAGTCTCATGCTACCACTAGAGTGAAAGCACCGCCAGCATTCAAGTGACCAAAACAGTCAGAAAGCATAGGAACTGAGAAGTGGTCTGTGGTCGCCACCTGCAGAGCCCCTCCTTTATTGGGGGTGTCTTGCTAATTGCCTACAATTTCCACCTGTGGTCTATTCCATTTGCACAACAGCATGTGAAATTTATTGTCAATCAGTGTTGCTTCCTAAGTGGACAGTTTGATTTCAAAGAAGTGTGATTGACTTGGAGTTACATTGTGTTGTTTAAGTGTTCCCTTTATTTTTTTTAGCAGTGTAGTTAACCTGTTACTCCTACCCCCTACTTTTTCGAACATTCTGTTAAAAATCGTGCAACATTTCAGCGCCCTGCTACTCATGCCAGGAATATAGTATATGCATATGATTAGTATGTGTGGATAGAAAACACTCAGAAGTTTATAAAACTGGTTAAATCACAGCTGAGACTAACAGAACGTGCGTTTCATTGAAAAGTGCAGGAAAATCTGATCACTGAAAATGGGAAAATATATCCATACGCCACTTCAACCAATTGTTAAACGTGGTTGCAATACCTACAGCTTCCACACGATGTCAACAGTCTTGTCATTTGCCTACGATTTGTTTCTTGGTCAAACAGACACAAGGCAGCGCAGTTCTTCCGGTCTCCGACCAGATATTTTGGTTGAGATTTACCCGGACATTATTTCCAGACGTACAGCTATAGAATATACATCGCCTCGTGATCAATTTGATCGCTTATTAACGTTTACTAATACTTAGTTGCATTACAAAAGTATTTCGAAGTGTTTTGTGAAAGTTTATCGTCAACTTTTTTAATTTTAAAAAATGACGTTACGTTATAAAACGCTATTTTTTTCGTTGATCACACAGTCTTCATAGATCGATATCTAGGCTATATATGGACCGATTTAATCGGAAAAAAGACCCAATAGTGATGTTTATGGGACATCTAGGAGTGCCAACAAAGAAGATGGTCAAAGGTAATGAATGTTTTATATTTTATTTGTGCGTTTTGTGTAGCGCCGACTATGCTAATTATTTTGCGGGTCTTTTGGGGTGTTACATGCTATCAGATAATAGCTTCTCATGCTTTCGCCTAAAAGCATTTTGACGGCATAGTGTTGTACTAATGGTTCTCTTTGAGACTGTGGTCCCAGCTCTCTTCAGGTCATTGACCAGGTCCTGCCGTGTAGTTCTGGGCTGATCCCTCACTTTCCTCATGATCATTGATGCCCCATGAGGTGAGACCTTGCATGGAGCCCCAGACCGAGGGTGATTGACCGTCATCTTGAACTTCTTCCATTTTCTAATAATTGCGGCAACAGTTGTTGCCTTCTCACCAAGCTGGAGTTACATTGTCCTGGAGCCCATCCCAGCCTTGTGCAGGTCTACAATTTTATCCCTGATGTCCTTACACAGCTCTCTGGTCTTGGCCATTGTGGAGAGGTTGAAGTCTTGTTTGATTGAGTGTGTGGACAGGTGTCTTTTATACAGGTAACGAGTTCAAACAGGTGCAGTTAATACAGGTAATGGAGTGGAGAACAGGAGGGCTTCTTAAAGAAAAACAAACAGGTCTGTAAGAGCTGGAATTCTTACTGGTTGGTAGGTGATCAAATACTTATGTCAAGCAATAAAATGCAAATTAATTACTTAAAAATCAAACAGTGATTTTCTGGATTTTTGTTTTAGGTTCCATCTCTCACAGTTGAGTGTACCTATGATAAAAACTACAGACCTCTACATGCTTTGTCAGTAGGAAAACCTGCAAAATTGGCAGTGTATGAAATACTTGTTCTCCCCACTGTACAGTGGGGCAAAACAGTATTTAGTCAGCCACCAATTGTGCAAGTTCTCCCACTTAAAGATGAGGCCTGTCATTTTCATCATAGGTACACTTCAACTATGACAGAAAAAATATCCAGAAAAATCTATTCTGACCCACTGGAATTGTGATAGTGAGTTAAGTGAAATAATCTGTCTGTAAGCAATTGTTGTTAAAATTACTTGTGTCATGCACAAAGTAGATGAACTTGCACAATTGGTGGCAACTAGTTAACCTTACAGTTAACTAGTCCAACGCAATAACGCCTTTCCTCTCTCTCGTTGCACTCCACAAGGAGACTGCCTGTTACGCGAATGCAGTAGCCAAGGTAAGTTGCTAGCTAGCATTAATCTTATTTTTATTGGATTTCTTTATTTCACCTTTATTTAACCAGGTAGGCAAGTTGAGAACAAGTTCTCATTTACAATTGCGACCTGGCCAAGAAAGCAAAGCAGTTCGACATAAAACGACAGAGTTACACATGGAGTAAAACAAACATACAGTCAATAATACAGTATAAACAAGTCTATATACGATGTGAGCAAATGAGGTGAGAACTTCTTGCGTGGAGCCATGCCGGATCCGGTAGCGTAATCGTAGCCTCAAGCTCAATACCATAACGCAACGTTAACTATTCATGAAAATCGCAAATTAAATGAAATTAATATGCTAACTCTCAAGCTTAGCCTTTTGTTAACAACACTGTCATCTCAGATTTTCAAAAATATGCTTCTCAAGCATAGCAAACTAGCATTTGTGTAACAGTAATGATAACTAGCGTAGCATTTAGCATTAGCATCAGCAGGAAACATTTTCACAAAAACCAGCAAAAACATTCAAATAAATCTTTTACCTTTGAAGAACTTCGGATGTTTTCAATGAGGAGACTCAGTTAGAGCAATGTTCAGTTTTTCCTGAAAGATTTTTTGTGCAGGAGAAAATCGGTCCGTTTGTTGTGTCACGTTTGGCTACCAAAAAAAAAAAAAAACGAAAATTCAGTTATCCAAACGCCAAACTTTTTTCCAAATTAACTCCATAATGTCGACTGAAACATGGCAAACGTTGTTTAGAATCAATCCTCAAGGTGTTTTTCTCTTCAATGATGCACACTTGTTTCTCATCATCTTTGCCATCTCAGTTCTCAATGTGGGCCCCTGGCAAATGTAGTCTCTTATGGCCAATCTTCCAATGATATGCCTACAAATACGTCACAATGCTGCAGACATCTTGGAGGAACGGCAGAGCGCATAAGCTCGTTCACAGCATATTCACAGCCATATAAGGAGACAATGGAAAACAGAGCCTCAAAAATCCTGCTCATTTCCTGGTTGAAGTTGCATCTTGGTTTCGCCTGTAAGATCAGTTCTGGGGCACTCAAAGATAATATCTTTGCAGCTTTGAAAACAGAGTGTTTTCTTTCCAAAGCTGGCAATTATATGCATAGTCGAGCATCTTTGACAAAATATTGCGCTTAAAACGGACACGTTTTTTTATCCAATAATGAAATAGCACCCCCCTAGCTTCAACTGGATAAGGGAGGTAGAGGCAAAAAAAGTCCATGGTGGCAAAGTAAATACAAAATAGCAAGTAAAACACTGGAATGGTATATTTACAGTAGAAGAATGTGCAAAGTAGAAATAAAAATAATGGGGTGCAAAGGAGCAAAATAATTAATTAATACAGTAGGGAAAGAGGTCGTTGTTTGGGCTAAATTATAGAAAAACAACCAATCATAACCACTAGTTAACTACACATGGTTGATGATTTTACTAGATATTATCTAGAGTGTCCTGTGTTGCATATAATCTGACTGAGCATACAAGCATAGGCAGAAGCAGGTGCGTAAACATTCATTCAAACAGCACTTTCGTGCGTTTTGTCAGCAGCTCTTTGTTGTGCATCAAGCATTGCGCTGTTTATGACTTCAAGCCTATCAACTCCCGAGATGAGGCTGGTGTAACCGAAGTGAAATGGCTAGCTAGTTAGCGTGCGCTAATAGCATTTCAAACATCACTCGCTCTGAGCCTTGGGGTGGTTGTTTCCCTTGCTCTGCATGGGTAACGCTGCTTCAATGGTGGCCGTTGTCACTGTTGCTGGTTTAAGCCCAGGGAAGAGCGAGAAGAGGGATGGAAGCTGTACTGTTACACTGGCAATACTAAAGTGCCTATAAGAACATCCAATAGTCAAAGGTTAATTAAATGTATTTATTTCACCTTTATTTAACCAGGTAGGCTAGTTGAGAACAAGTTCTCATTTGCAACTGCAACCTGGTCAAGATAAAGCGTATCAATTCGAAACATACAACACAGAGTTACACATGGAATAAACAAAACATACAGTAGAACAAAAGAAAACAAAAAGTCTATATACAGCGAGTGCAAATGAGGTAAGTTAAGGAAATAAATAGGCCATGGTGGTGAAGTAATTACAATATAGAAATTAAACACTGGAATGGTAGATCGGCAGAAGATGAATGTGCAGGTAGAGATACTGTGGTGCAAAGGAGCAAAATAAATAAATACCAGTATGGGGATGAGGTAGGTAGATAGATGGGCTGTTTACAGATAGGCTAAGTACAGGTGCAGTAATCTGTAAACTGCTCTGACAGCTGGTGCTTAAAGCTAGTGAGGGAGATGTGAGTCTCCAGCTTCAGAGATTTTTGCAATTCGTTCCAGTCATGGGCAGCAGAGAACTGGAAGGAAAGACGACCAAAGGAGGAATTGGCTTTGGGGTGACCAGTGAGATATACCTGCTGGAGCGCGTGCTACGAGTGGGTGCTGCTAAGGTGACCAGTGAGCTGAGATAAGGCGGGACTTTACCTAGAAGAGACTTGTAGATAACCTGTAGCCAGTGGGTTTGGCGACGAGTATGAAGTGAGGGCCAACCAACAAGAGCGTACAGGTCGCAATGTGGGTAGTGTATGGGGCTTTGGTGACAAAACAGATGGCACTGTGATAGACTGCATCCAGTTTGTTGAGTAGAGTGTTGGAGGCTATTTTATAGATGACATCACCGAAGTCGAGGATCGGTAGGATGGTCAGTTTTACGAGGGTATGTTTGGCAGAATGAGTGAAGGATGCTTTGTTGCGATATAGGAAGCAGAGTCTAGATTTAATTTTGGATTGGAGATGCTTAATGTGAGTCTGGAAGGAGAGATTACAGTCTAACCAGACACCCAGGTATTTGTAGTTGTCCACGTATTCTAAGTCAGAGCCGTCCAGAGTAGTGATGCTGGATGGGCGAGCAGGTGCGGGCAGCGATCGATTGAAAAGCATGCATTTAGTTTTACTTGCGTTTAAGAGCAGTTGGAGGCCACGGAAGGAGAGTTATGGCATTGAAGCTCGTCTGGAGGTTAGTTAACAGTGTCCAAGGAGGGGCCAGAAGTATACAGAAATACAAATGGTATAGAGGGAAATAGTCCTATAATTCCTATAATAGCTACAACCTAAAACTTCTTACCTGGGGATATTGAAGACTCATGTTAAAAGGAACCACCAGCTTTCATATGTTCTCATGTTCTGAGCAAGGAACTGAAACGTTAGCTTTCTTACAAAGCACATATTGCACTTTTACTTTCTTCTCCAACACTTTGTTTTTGCATTATTTAAACCAAATTGAACATGTTTCATTATTTACTTGAGGCTAAATAGATTTTATTGATGTATTATATTAAGTTAAAATAAGTGTTCATACATTGTTGTAATTGTCATTATTACAACAAAAAATTTAGATTTTTTTTATTTGTTTTTTTATCGGCCAAGTAAAATCGGTATCTGCTTTTTTGGTCCTCCAATAATCGGTATCGGCGTTGAAAAATCATAAAAATCGGTCGACCTCTAGTATAGAGTACAGTATATACATATGAGAGGAGTAATGTAGGGTATTATATTAAGTGGCATTGTTTAAAGTGGCTAGTGATAAATTGATGTAAAAAATGTTTCTAATATTAAAGTGGCTGGAGTTGAGTCAGTATTTTGGCAGCAGCCACTCAATGTTAGTGGTGGCTGTTTAAACAGTCTGACGGCCTTGAGATAGACTGAAAAACAGCTTCTCGGTCACTGTTGTAAGCTAACTTTTTTTATGAATTTAAGCAAAATACCCGGGCTTAACTTTCATGGAACATTTCGGAATGTTTCTGACCCTTTGCAACCCTAATCACGATACCCGATATCATCACCAGGGCATAAAATTACATTTTTGTTCTACCAGCCACTGCGGCAGGTAGATTTAAAAACCTACCACTAAGACTTTTTTACTAGGTACATTTTTTCTTGCAGGTAAAATTACACCAACACAAAAAAATATGAGCATGCTTTGTAATGTTTCTAAAACAAATGTATTAGCAGTAAGAAGTAACATGGTATATTGTTTAATTTCATTTTTTGTGATGTGATTCTTTTAACCAAGATATCACAGATGAGACAAGAATGTTCACCTTCCCCTTTAAGGGCAGGAGGTTACTGTGGTAACACGACTCAGGCATGTTTGAGCCTGCGAGATTTGAATCTTGACTAGTAGAAGCGCTGTCTTTTCCCTAGCAGTTGAAACTCAAACATAGAAAAACTACCTAGCTTATGAACAAAATGAGAATGGGCAAGAAACACAAGGACAAAGTTTCACATTAGTAGACTTCCGTTTCAAGTCAATTAGACCAACTTTTACACCAGTGGGCAGTTCTTCACGTGCACACAGCCCCAGCCAGGCAGTGTTGCAGCGCGAGGTGGAATAGGCTATATAGAATTCACAGTTCTTAGACTCCTTGTGATTAATTTACCAGCTATGAAGAAAATGGCAGAAATACTGAGAAAACATCTACTGCAACATTTATTTTACTATAAAAAATTGAATATTTTTTTATTCACAAATGCAAATGAGCACTGTGGACTTGAGACATGCCCGATTAATAAGGAACGATTTCAAGTTCATAACAAATCGGTAATCCGCATTTTTGGACGCCCATTATGACCGATTACATTGCACTCCACGAGGAGACTGCGTGGCAGGCTGACCACCTGTTACGCGAGTGCAGCAAGGAGCCACGGTAAGTTGCTAGCTAGCATTAAACTTATCAACAAAAACAAATCTTAACATAATCACTAGTTAACTACACATGGCTGATGATATTACTAGTTTAGCCTCCCGGGTGGCGCAGTAGTTAAGGGCCCTGTACTGCAGCGCCAGCTTGGTTGGGTTGTATATCGGAGGACGCATGACTTTCAACCTTCGTCTCTCCCGAGCCCGTATGGGAGTTGTAGCGATGAGACAAGATCGTAGCTACTAAAACAATTGGATAACCCCAAATTGGTGGGAAAACAAGCTAGTTTAACTAAATAAATATAGCAAATAAATCAATTTATCATCGAATCACAACCTACTTCGCCAAACGGGTGATGATTTAACAAGCGCATTCGTGAAAAAAAAGCACTATCGTTGCACCAATGTACCTAACCATAAACATCAATGCCTTAAAATCAATACACAAGTATGTTTTAAACCTACATATTTAGTTAAGAAATTCATGTTAGTAGGCAATATTAACTAGGGAAATTGTCACTTCTCTTGTGTTCAGCGAAAGCAGAGTCAGGGTATATGCAGCAGTTTAGGTAGCCTGGCTCATTCATAACATTGAAGGTTGTGCAATGTAATAGAAACATTTAGACGTATGGATGCCACCCATTCGATAAAATACGTAACGGTTCCATATTTCACTGAAAGAATAAACGTTTTGTTTTCGAAATGATATGGTCAAATCCGGAAACTATTAATGACCTAAGGCTCGTATTTGTGTGTTTATTATATTATAATTAAGTATATGATTTGATATTTTATAGAGCAGTGGTAGGCAGCAGCAGGCTCGTAAGCATTCATTCATACAGCACTTTACTGCGTTTGCCAGCAGCTCTTCGCAATGCTTGAATACAGCGATGTTTATGACTTCTAGCCTATCAACTCCCGAGATTAGGCTGGCAATACTATAGTGCCTATAAGAACATCCAATAGCCAAAGGTATATGAAATACAAATGGTATAGAGAAAGTCATTTCATTCTTATAATAACTACAACCTAAAACTTCTTACCTGGGAATATTGAAGACTCATGTTAAAAGGAACCACCAGCTTTCATATGTTCTCATGTTCTGAGCAAGGAACGTAAACGTTAGCTTTTTTACATGGCACATACCGCACTTTTACTTTCTTCTGTGTTTTTGCATTATTGAAACCAAATTGAACATGTTTCATTATTTATTTGAGACTAAATGGATTTTTATTGATGTATTGAGTTAGAATAATTGTTCAGTCAGTATTCTTGTAATTTGCATTACAAATATATATCATACTATCATATTATGATAAACATTAAATATGATGGCCACGCATCAATTTTGCACAAACTACCTTGCTTTTTAACTATCAATTAATTTGTGTCTGCTAGGGTTGCAAACAGGGTTGCATTTCTGTCATCATCTGATGAAAATTAAGCTATTTTCTGCCTAATGTGTTGCACTAATGTATTTTCTGTAAAAGAAAACTATTTGCATACCCCTGATCCCTATATTGAACCAAAAAAAAGACTTTCAAATGCAGGCGAAATAGTTTAAAAAGTTAATTTGATGTCCGCGTTTTGAAAATGCTGATATCTGAACTTTAACGGAAGACCTTTGCGATACCACAAGAAAGAAAAAAAGTTTATTACCCAAAGTCATAGAATGGCACTTGATCCGGACAGCAACTGCTCTGTTCAATCGTTGGGCATCTTGAGTTCCACATCACTACACTTTAAAAATTGTATGTCCATTTTTTTGAGACAGCAATGTATGCATTAATGAATCAATTTGACTTTGTTTTTTACAAATCTAACTACATAACAATGGTACATCTATTCATAAACTGGGTAAATCAAGATGTAGTCTAGGTCTATTCACAATACAGGCTAATGCTGCTTATTCAATAGGAGTGTGTGCCTGCAGAGTTAGAGCTTGTATTAGGTGATTTCATTGTACTAGAGATGACAATCCCTTCCATTTAGGACTTATTTTATAGGCAACTGATAGAACATTATTGTACTGATCAACAACATTTGCATAATAAAGCTATTTTATAAAAGTGTGTGCTGTCTAAGAAAGTAATGATGTCATTTCCAAGGCAGAATGTGACTATGGAATCTGGTGGAAACCAGACAGGAGGAGAGGGAGACAGACATGAATGAGTTTGTTGAGAGAGACTAAGTGAATTAATAATTTTTTGGTGACGATCTTAGAAATCAGAACATTTTGCATTATGGTTGAAATATTATCACAGTACTAGGGTAGTGAATTCATCTCTAAACTAGCATGGAAAGTTAGCCTACAATTAAAGTTGGAAGCTACTGGTATCGTCTTGAGTTGTATAAAAAATAAATGTCTTTAAAAAGTGTTCTATCCTGTATGGACATTGTTTCGAAAACAGTAATGAACAGTTTCAACATCTCTACATGCCATGTTGCATTTATTGAAGTGTGTTAACTTCTGTGCAGCATGAGTGGGGAGCTAACAATGCAGCCCAGACAGCTCTAGCAATGAATTAGTAAGTAGAGTAGACACTTTGCACTATAAAAAGGGGCTGCACAGATTGAGAGGATCAAGTCTGTCTTTCACGTGAGACACATTTGACTGAAGTGCCGAATGTAACAAACTCTACTACCAAACAATTTACTGAAAAAGTAACAGTTTCGGTATAAGCGCAACAATAACGTCCACTCCACCAGCTTTTGTGCTGATCCAAGCTTTAGTGCTGTGTAAGAGTAAACTATGTCCATGCTGGTATTCATACTGTACATTGGTCACTCCTTATAGAAGTCAGTTGCTACTATTACAGCAAACATCAGGATTAAACCAGCCATTACTAGGGCCATTAGTTTTTCCTAACCCACCAAGAAAAACTCTGGTTTCTAGTTATAAGTTATCAGGTCAGGTAAAACTTATGGCCCTACTTACCATCACCAATGGGTTAAATTATGCAACTTCGCTCCACACTACACTCCTCTGCATGTAAGAGAAAAGTATGAACAAGGTGAAGTCAGTTGTGTGATGAATCTATGTTGTCCAAGAAGCCACTATGTTGTATTATTTTACAACCATGTCATCAACCTGACAGTCACTGTGATAGAGCTTAGTTATGTCAGCCCTGGAGGCACAGCGGCACAAAAGGATGTCTGATTGTGACCCAAGCTCCAGATTATGTCTCTGATCTAATTATTTTCTTAAATTGCTGCCCCCCAACTATGAAAACACAAGAACAATCTGAAGAGACATTAGCTCTGACTACAGAACCCATGAGACTTAACCCACTGTAGCTTACTTACTGAACAGCGTAAACTAGCCTATGCTCTAGTAATGCATGCAACATTGATTTCAGTTTGCCATTCAAACTATAGACATCTATAATAACATAATTAATCTTTGGTAAACAGAGAGAAATCTAGAGTGAACTAAGGTCAACTGAGCCAGTGTGTTGTTCAGTGGTGTCATTGAGGCTATATGCTGTATACCCACTTTTTCTTCCAGTGGGCACTTCTTCACTTCTTAATCCCAAAGTAGTGTAGTGGAGGTATACACCGTATTAAAAATGTAGTACAAGAGAGAAATCATGCACAAAGTAGCCTACACAAACCACGTGAAATATACATTCACATGCACACCGTTTCAGTGGAATAGACTAGCATCTAGGCAGCAAGAGTGCACAGCTCTCATTGCATGGAGCAGCTCGCAGCAGGACATTGGTAGCCGGTAGGGTTGGTAGGAAAGTAATTTGAACTAATGATATCTACCAGTGAATGGTAGCTAAGGATATGCTAACCAGGTATTGAATAAGTTTGGTCCGAAGCCTTGGTTGAATCTTTGCCATGCGTAATTCAGTCATCATCCTCTGTTTGAATAAAAATGTCTTAAGGATTCCCCAAAATAACCTTCCAAATTAAAATGTTGACTGCAAAGTAGGCCTACTTGGTAGAAGGATATGATTTGTATCAATCGGGATGGCATTAGCTTTGCAAACTCTGCCATAACATACAGCGGCAGGTAGCCTAGTGGTTAGACCAGTAACCGAAAGGTTTCTGGATTGAATCCCTGAGCTGGCAAGGTAAAAATCTGTCATTCTGCCGCTGAAAAATGCAGTTAACCCACTGTTCACCGGTAGGCAGTCATTGTAAATAAGAATAAGTTCTTAACTGACTTGCCTAATTAAATAAAGGTTACATTTAAAAATAAAAATGGGACAACAATACAGCACAAACACTGCTAGCCAAAGGGTCTCTTGATAGGTGAGCAATTGTATTAAACAGCAACTACACCAAAAACAAATATTTTTTTACCCATTTTTCCCAGACCTCAAAAATGGTCTCTTGATAAGAAGCATTGTTGAGGACTTACATCACGTGTCCCTTTTCTATACAACAAACATGTGAGTGTGAAAACCTGAAAGATCTATCAGAAAAAATAAACTATAGGAAAATACTTTTACAGTATAGACACTTCTCCAGGCACCACTCCACCACTGGGGTTGTTGAATGTACAGCTTTGACAGATGGGCCATTTCAATGTTACCATAATTTGTGTAGAATCATAGGTGTTGGGCCTATATAGTAGCAGGATTTCGAGTACAGTGTTTTTCTCAATGCCATTCAAATCATAAAGTGAAATCGGCTTTATATAAATCGATAACGTTAAACATATGGAAACTGTGGTTTACTTCAGCAGTCGTTATGTAATTGGGGGCAACTTGCTTTGCATACTATACATCTTTATACAGCAAATACACTGTCATATCATTAGACATAGCAACAGCATAATTTATGCCCTGATGGTATCACTTCAGCAATTATGCTTTATTGACTCCGACATTTAGAGCAATCACATACGAATTCCAGCAATTGAATAATTCAGGCATCTTTCTGCGTAATTCAATTATGGGTTAGGGGTGTGTATGGAGGAAGAATGGTTTAATGTTACTGTACCCAATAAAAGCAGTTTGAGTTCCCTCCTCGCGTCCCGCTTGTCTCGGCGAAGCTGCTTATCGATCTCGGCGTTGATTCGTTTGGACTCCTTCGCCTCCTCGCTCAGGCAACAAGCCATCATGGATTCTAAAGTCATCACCGCAGTATTTAAAAGCCCGACTTGAATGAGGCGTGGGCGCCTTCGTAGCAAATAATTTTTCTGATCCCTTTTGTAAATCAGAATGGACAGTCCAGTGGTAAAAACAAATTAGTGTTGTGGATGCAACAAATGTAGTCAGTTACCTACGATTAAGTTTGCCCTCCTTCGAAGACGCCTGTGTGCGAGCTACTGTAGCATTAGCAGCAGCTACACAGAGTATTTCACAGCCTGCAAGTCTCGTGCAACTGTCAAGTTTGGGTAAATATAGTTGAAGCAGACATATAGATAATGAGGCCCAGTTAGCTCTGCTAAACTCGACAGCAACTAGCCAGCGACGACAACTGAATTTGCTAGCTAACACTTGACAGTCATCTGGATAACTAACTGAGTTAGATATTTTTCGTTTCTCTCCAAAAACGAACAATCTATTTCTTGCCAAATGTTGTAGTTAGCTCTAGCATCAACTCCAACGCATCTAAATTGCCGTGTGCTTACCAACCCAGGTCCCGGAGACAAGGGGACAAACTTGGCTGCCACATCTGTACAGTCTCCTGCTTCGCCTAGCCGCCCCAGAACCAATACCTTAAAACGCCCGAGAAGTGACAAAGAACGTCTGTGAAACTGTCCATCAGCTAACTAAAGGAGTAACTAGTTGTCAAACGGCAAACCACAACGGAGATTTAGGAAAATAATAAAAACCGAAAAAGAATCCTTAAATCGTTTTATTTATTTAGCTAGGATAGCAAGCTGGCTCTCGTGTGTTGCTTTTGCTAGCTAGCTAAATATGGCTTACTCGCCAGCGGTAACGTTAGCTAGCTGGCTAAAATGGATAGCTAGCCATTTATATTACATTTAGCTAGCTAAAACGCCAAATATGGCTAGCTAACGTTCTTCATTGTGGTAACATTTTCCAAAAACGTAGCTTGTTAGGTAGACTCAAACTAGCTATCAAAAACCTAACTGACAGCAAAAGTGACCTTATCTGTTTTTCGCCTCCCTTTGAATTTTTTTCCTTCATCCCTCGGTGTGATGTACACACTACTTTGTTGCTGGCGACACTTCGGGAAAAAGTGACTGACAGAGCGAAAGCAAATCAAAACGGAGAATTGAGGTGGTTATTCATAAGTGAAAGGGTGGGGTTTACGCTGTCTACGGGCAGGTTTTAAAAGTTTAGAGAAACCTACAAACTCTTTCCTTTGGTTGTCACTAGTTACCCCAGCCACAACGTCGAAATTGGCTCGTACAAATTCATGACATTTACTTTTTGATCATTATATAAGGTTAGCAGTGGTTATAGTTAGGTTTGAAATCACAGTTTAAGACGGTAATTTGTAGACATTGTCGTGGTTTATATATCATTATGACAACTAGTGAATATCTTTCGAGGAACGTCAACCACCGTTCCAGATATGACTGGATGGACAACGCCCATCCCCCTGTCAAACGTCCTTAGTCACTGGCGCGTTTCTTTTTAACCAAGTGAGTTAGTTGAGAACAAATTCTTATTTACAATAACAGCCTACCGGGAAAGAGTGGGTTGACGGCATTGTTCGGGGGCAGAACGACAGATTTTTACCTTCTCAGCTCAGGGATTTGATCCAGCAACCTTTCGGTTACAGACCTAACGATCTAACCACTAGGCTACCTACCGCTCATGTTCATATACTCATCGAAGTTACTATTTCCTAGTTGTGATGTCAGGAATACAACATTGTTTAATAAAATATTGTCTATTATATATATACAGGACCAGCCAAAAATTTGGACACACCTACTCATTCAAGGGGTTTTCATTATTTTTACTATTTTCTACATTGTATTAGAAGAGTGAATACAAACTATGAAATAACAAATATGGAATCATGTAGTAATGAAAAAAAGTGTTAAACGAATCAAAATCTATTTTATATTTGAGATTCTTCAAAGTAGCCACTCTTTGCCTTGACAGCTTTGCACACTCTTGACATTCTCACAACCTGTTACATGAGGTAGTCATCTGGAATGCATTTCAATTAACAGGTGTGCCTTGTTAAGTTAATTTGTGGAATTTCTTTCCTTCTTAATGCGTTTGAGCCAATCAGTTGCGTTGTGATAAAGTAGGGTTGATATACAGAAGATATGCCTATTTGGTAAAATACCAAGTCAATATTTTGGCAAGAACAGCTCAAATAAGCAAAGAGAAATGACAGTCCATCATTACTTTAAAACATGAAGGTCAGTCAATCCGGAAAATTTCAAGAACTACAAATTTTCTTCAAGTGCAGTTGCAAAAACCATCAAGCGCTATGATGAAACTGGCTCTCATGAGGACTGCCACAGGAAAGGAAGACCCAGAGTTACCTCTGCTGCAGAGGACAAGTTCTTTAGAGTTATCAGTCTCAGAAATAAATGCTACAGAGTTCAAGTAACAGACACATCTCAACATCAACTGTTCAGAGGAGACTGCATGAATCAGGTTCTCATGGTCGAATTGCTGCAAAGAAACCACTACTAAAAGGACACCAGTAAGAAGAATAGACTTGCAATGAACATTAGACTGGTGGAAATCTGTCCTTTGGTCTGAGTCCAAATTAGATTTTTTGGGGGGTTCCAACCTGTCTCTTTGTGAACTGCAGAGTAGGTGAACGGATGATCTCCGCATGTGTGGTTCCCATCGTGAAGCATGGAGGAGTGATTGTGCTTTGCTGGTGACACTGTCAGTGATTTATTTAGAATTCAAGGCACACTTAACCATCATAGCTACCACAACATTCTACGGTGATACGCCATCCCATCTGGTTTGTGCTTAGTGGGACTATAATTTGTGTAAGTGCTATGTAAGTGCTATTTGACCTAGAAGGAGAGTGATGGTGCTGCATCAGATGACCTGGCCTCCACAATCACCCGACCTCAACCCAATTGAGATGGTTTGGGATGAGTTGGACCGCAGAGTGAAGGAAAAGCAGTCAACAAGTGCTCAGCATATGTGGGAACTCCAAAACTGTTGCAAATGTATTCCAGGTGACTACCTCATGAAGCTGATTGAGAGAATGCCAAGATTGTGCAAATCTGTCAAGGCAAAAGGTGGCTACTTTGAAATTGTGGTTACTACATGATCCCATGTGTGTTATTTCATATTTTTGATGTCTTCAATATTATTCACAATGTAGAAAATAGTAAAAAAATAATGAAAAACCTTTGAATGGTACTGGTACTTTCAGTAATGGAATTTAACTTCCTTGTGGTATAAAATCAATTTTGGCAAGATATGAGTATTAAGGTTCTGAATCGTTCAGTGGGGTCTTTCTCTAACATAATAGCATTATATCCAAAAAGTGTTTTTGGGCAATAATTTCATAACCTAATACATCCGAAAATAAGCATGGAGCTCTGTTGACGGTAGCGGTGCAGGTTTCTAGTAACAGCTTTTGAGGATTATACATTTTTTAGTCGTCGTCTTCAAAGAGGTTTCTGCGGGTCGCAAAATTAGCATGACAGGAGCTGAATTAAATGTAAAAGGCTTTGAAAATAAAAAGCTTGATATGCTCAGTGCTCTGTTGACATTTCACTGAGACACTTGTTTTTGTGAGAAATCTTCTAAAAAGAACAGGAATTTCGAATTAGTAGGACAAGCGTTTACTAAAATATTAAAATCGATATCCATCTTACCTCTATATTGTTCTGTATTCTGCAGATTCGTAAAGTAACATGGAGTTCATTAGGAAAGTAGGCGTGTCAGGTAGCCATTAGCCTTAATTCTCGCACAGAATCCATTCTAGCTGATGCGATGCAATTTTCCTGATTTCATTCTGGCCTCAAATTATTTAGTCACCCTAATTCTGGCCATCCTACAAGGGTTAACTCCAATAACTTTTGAACAGATTATGGTAAAGACATGAGGTTCAGGACTTTGTTTTTCCTAGAGTAGTATCTACACAATTTAAATATTATTTTACCCATTGGTCAAAAAAATGCATTTTTGATTGGACACCCTATAAGATATTAGTTACCACTCTAACAATGGAAATAAGACACCATACAAGGTGAAGGAGCATGGCGGAAGTGGATGTCCAAAGTGAAACAACAACCTCCCAAGTCCCCCAACCCATTAAACTTAATCTATATCATGCTGAAACAATTAGGATTATTCAGCATGTCTGCAACCTTTTCAAAAGTAACATCTGTTACCCCCAGTAACTATTTTGCCGTATCCACAATAACCTTCAACCTGGCATTTCTGATTTCCACAACCCAAGTCGTGTTGATAACCTTACCAATGAAAGCTATGAAGTTAACTTCATTTATTATCAAAGTGTCCTTTGACACAGCATATTAATGAGTGCAAGATGGCTGAAAAGGTCTCGAAACCATGCCAGGACCAGCAGATTCACCAGCCCGACACTTGGTCCACTTAGTACAGGAGCCGCCATGGAAGCTCCATCATTCCGCACTGTAGTTCCACCTATCTATCTTACAGCCTCTGCATACAATACATCATGACTGATTCTATATCTGTGAGCCTCTCTAGCCTCTCTCTGCACCTGGCATCCACCAAATGCTGCACTATGTTCCCCTCAACAATTACAACACTTAACCTTCACATTGCTCCCATATTCACCGTAATCATGTCCACCTCCACACTTGGCACATATTTCCTTTCCTTTACACTGTCCCATTATTTGGCATTTAAAATACCGCAATGGGGATTGGACAAATTCTCAGGAATTTAAACTAAAATAAATAAGTCTGTACTTTTCCTGGCAAAACCTACTCAAACTTCAGCAGCACTGATAAGCTTTCACTTCTTTGACCCTCTTTCCTACTGATCAACCTTTTAACCTCAACTCTGCCTCAATTCACATTTTCTTTAATATTATCTATGGAAATAGATATTGGGACCAGTGATGACTCCACTAGTATAAGAGAACATGACTTTTAATCTTCTTCCCTTTAAGCTTTTCCATTTGCAGAATCTTCCCTTGCTGCGCCTGGCTAACGCAACATATTAACAATCTACCATTTCCAATTAACTAATTTGACTTCACCTATCTCTTTCTCTACAACGTTGGTTAGTCAGATAGGGTGTAAATGAGGCCCTGTGGTCTTATCAAACACCATCACCACTTTCCACTCCAAAACATTATTGCTCTTGCTTCCTACCTTGGCTTTCTATATACTTTCTTTACTATGCGCTCCACTGCTTTCAGTATCATGATATCTCTTCTTCCTATGTCTTTCCACTACAGACCATTCTGGTCCTTGACCCTAATCCTCCCCTTCCATATCATCAAAAATGGACACCCATACTGACACCCATACACATTCCAGCACAGCTGTTGATTCTCCAACCTTCTCCATTTCCTCCGCACTACTCGCCGCCATTTCGACTATCAGACTTCGAGACGCGAGTTGAGTGGAGTTGAAGAAGAATGAAGAACAGTAGTATCAAATAATGGAATGATAAAGGTGTTGAAAACTGAAGGGGATAATAAGTGTATGTCAGACAAGGATTTGTTTCTTTTGGGGTCTCAAAGAAGGTGAATCTTGTGCGGGGAAAAGTGGGATCAATCAGTGACCAGGTCCTGATTAATTGTGTGTCTGCGGAACAAAAGGAGGCAGTGGGCATCATTAATAATAATAATAGTAAAAAATAGTAACACGAGTAAATACATTATGAGCAATGATAGGTTGGCTTTATACATGGGGTACCAGTACGAGGAAATTGAGATAACCAAGTAGCTACCCAGACAAACTATTTAGCAGTCCTTTGGCTTGGGGGTAAAAGCTGTTCAGGAACCTTTCGGCCCCAGACTTAGTGCTCCAGTACAGTTTGCTGTGCAGTAGCAGAGAGAATAGCCCTCCGCTTACCGTAGACCACAATAAGCTCCTTTGTCTTGTCCACGATGAGTGAGAGGTTGTTGTCCTGGCAACAGACTGCCAGGTCTCCGACATCTTCCCTATAGGCTATCAGGTCCACCACTGCCGTGTCATCGGCAAACTTAAAAATGTTTTTATTGAATATCCGAAATAAACAATATACTAGCAGTGAAGCTGCTCAACAACTACATCATACCAGTCATCCAACAGACTCCCATTCAGAGCGACACACAGAAGCATCCAGGGTCAATGTCCTGCTCAAGGGCACGTTGACAGATCTCCCACCAGGCCAAAAACGTGAACCCGAACCCTTCAAGATCCCCCCACAGTTCCCCAACAGCTGTCCCTCAACCATTCAAGATCCGTCCCACAGTCCCCCCCGAAGAAGAAAAATAAAATACAATTAATTCCTTTCCCCACCCCCAAGAACCCCCCAATGCACCAACAACCAAGAGAATGAACAAAAGAGAAAAGAAAAAAGAACAGCAAACAATGCAAAAGAATAAAAACAAAGGAAATTAAGGACAACTAAAATCATTACAGCAATGCCAACTATATAGTTGAAGTCGGAAGTTTACATACACCTTGGCCAAAAACATTTCAACTCAGTTTTTCACAATTCCTGACGTTTAATCCTAGTAAAAATTCCCTGTCTTAGGTCAGGTAGGATCACCACTTTAATTCAAGAATGTGAAATGTCAGAATAATAGAGGATTATTTATTTTAGCTTTTATTTCTTTCATCACATTCCCAGTGGGTCAGAAGTTTACAGACACTCAATTAGTATTTGGTAGCATTGCCTTTAAATTGTTGAACTTGTGTTAAAGGTTTCGGGTAACCTTCCACAAGCTTCCCACAATATGTTGGGTGAATTTTGGCCCATTCCTCCTGACAGAGCTGGTGTAACTGAGTCAGGTGTGTAGGCCTCCTTGCTCGCACATGGTTTTTCAGTTCAGCCCACAAATGTTCTATAGGATTAAGGTCACGGATTTGTGATGGCCATACCCATACCTTGACTTTGTTGTCCTTAAGCCATAACTTTGGAAGTATGCTTGGGGTCATTGTCCATTTGGAAGACCCATTTGCAACCAAGCTTGAACTTCCTGACTGATGTCTTGAGATGTTGCTTCAATATATTCACATAATTTACCTCCTCATGAAGACATCTATTTTGTGAAGTGCACCAGTCCCTCCTGCAGCGAAGCACCCCCACTACATGATGCTGCCACCCCCGTGCTTCACGGTTGGGATGTTGTTCTTCGGCCTGCAAGCTTCCCCCATTTTCCTCCAAACATAATTATGGTCATTATGGCCAAACAGTTCTATTTTTGTTTCATCAGATGAGGACATTTCTCCAAAAAGTACGAACTTTGTCCCCATGTGCAGTTGCAAACTGTAGTCTGGTTTTTCTATGGCTGTTTTGGAGCAGTGGCTTCTTCCCTTCTGAGCAGACTTTCAGGTTATGTCGATATAGGACTCGTTTTACTGTGGATATAGATACTTGTACCTGTTTCCACCAGCATCTTCACAAGGTACTTTGCTGTTTTTCTGGGATTGATTTGCACTTTTCGCACCAAAGTACATTAATCTCTAGGAGACAGAGCGCGTCTCCTATCATGAGCGGTATGATGGCTGTGTGGTCCCATGGTGTTTATACTTGCATACTATTGTTTGTATAGATGAACGTGGTACCTTCAGGCGTTTGGAAAATGCTCCCAAGGATGAACCAAACTTGTGCAAGTCTACAATTTTCTTACTGAGGTCTTGGCTGATTTCTTTAGATTTTCCCATGATGTCAAGCAAAGAGGCACTGAGTTTGAAGGCAGGCCTGGAAATACATCCAGAAGTACACCTCCAATTAACTCAAATGACGTCAATTAGCCTATCAGAAGCTTCTAATGCCATGACATAATTTTCTTGAATTTTCCAAGCTGTTTAAAGGCACAGTCAACTTAGTGTCTGTAAACTTCTGACCCACTGGAATTGTGATACAGTGAAATAATCTGTCTGTAAACAATTGTTGGAAAAATGACTTGTGTCATGCACAAAGTAGATGTCCTAACCGACTTGCCAAAACTATAGTTTGTTTACAAGAAATTTGTGGAGTGGTTGAAAAACAAGTTAATGACTCCACCTTAAGTGTATGTAAACTTCCGACTTCAACTGTATGTTTGTGTGCATATCTGACACTATTACGTGTGTGTGTTCTTGTATGCGTTTATTTGAACAAGAGTGTGCATATATGCATGTGTACAAACACCTGCACGGCATCAGCCTCAGGCAAACTGGCATTAGCTGTAAAAACACTGCCCCTCAGTGTCATTCAAACATACTTTTTATTATGTTTTATTTTGACTTTATTTTTGACTTTTATCTTTGACCATTATTCTATCTCCCGCACAGCAACTCCACTCCCACTTGTCTCCAATTCCACATCCCAACCCTCAGCCCATCCCACCTATCTATGTTGGCCACACTCTTCGGATTTTTACGCAACATATATCTTTTTACCTATGCTGTGATGTTTAACGTACAATTTCAATTTATCTAATCGAATGGAATCCACAGATTGCAAGTTAAAGATAAATACTTTTACCAGGAGTATTAGTATATTAGTAATTGACTGACCCGGTCTCTCCAGATCTCTGAACAGTTCTATTTCCTCCTCTTCACCATGTAGTATGGATCGGACCAAGATGCGGCGTGGTAAGTGTTCATGATGTTTATTTTAAAGACAAACTGAACACTAAAATACAAAAAAACAATAAATGTAACGTGAATAACCGAAACTGAAAACAGTACCATGTGGTGAACAAACAAACAGTGAAATCCAGGCTACCTAAGTATGATTCTCAATCAGAGACAACTAATGACACCTGCCTCTGATTGAGAACCATACTAGGCCGAAACATAGAAATCCCAAAATCATAGAAAAACAAACATAGACTGCCCACCCCAACTCACACCCTGACCATACTAAATAACGACAAAACAAAGGAAATAAAGGTCAGAAGGTGACATCTAGGGTCAATTTTAGATCAATGCTATGCATTTTCAGTCATTCCTGAACCTGAGACCAGAAACAGGCTACCTAAGGGCAATACCAAAATAAATGGTCTATTGATTCTGTATGCTCACAACAAAATCGTCAGAGCTTCGATGATTTTATTCCCCAAATATTCAATATTTTGTTGGTGGCAAGAATTCTGTATAATAATTTTAGCTGAAAAGCACAAAGTCTTAAATCTATCATGGTTTTATATATCAACTTATACACCCTGTACCATAGAATCGTGCAAAGTCTTTTTTCATCACATATTTGTCCGCATTCGTTGGAGACTGTGAAGAGACCTCTGGTGGCATGTTTTGTGGGGTATGCTTGGGTGTCTGAGCTGTGTGCTAGATGTTTGAACAGACAGCTTGGTGCTTTCAACATGTCAATACCTATCATAAAGAGAAGTAGTGATGCAATTAATCTCTGCAATCAATCGCTCCTCTACTTTGAGCCATGAGAAATTGACATGTCATTGATGTTAGCTCTCCGTGTATATTTTAGGGACAGCCATGCTGCTCTGTTCTGGGTCAACTGTAATTTGCAGTCCCTCTTTATTGCACTTGACCATATGACTAGGCAGTAGTCCAGTTGTGACAAAACTAGGGCCTGGAGGACTCGTTTTGTTGACAGCAATTTCAAGAAAGCAGATCAGCGCTGTTACGCACAGACCTCTCCCCATTGTAGCTACTGTTTCATCAGTGTTTTGACCATGACAGTTTACAATCCAGGGTTACACCAAGCAGTTTAGTCTCAGCATGCTTAATTTCCACATTTTTCATGACAAGATTTAGGGTTTAGGGTAGACCGCTGCTCTGAGTCATGGCATGTTGAAGCCACTCTTCAGTAAAAGGCACATGACAGCCTGCATGGAGTTTTCCAAAAGGAACCTGAAGGACTCCATGAGATGAAAACCTGCTCCAGAGCACTCAGGACCTCAGACTGGGACAAAGGTTCACCCCCAACAGGACAATGACCCTAAGCACAAAGCCAAGAAAATGGAGGAGTGTCCTCAGCACAAGTCTCTGAATGTCCTTGAGTGGCCCTGACTTGAACCCAATAAAACATCAAATCAAAAGTATTTATATAGCCCTTCGTACATCAGCTGATATATCAAAGTGATGTACAGAAACCCAGCCTAAAACCCCAAACAGCAAGCAATGCAGGTGTAGGAGCACGGTGGTTAGGAAAAACTCCCTAGAAAGGCCAGAAACCTAGGAAGAAACCTAGAGACGAACCAGGCTATGAGGGGTGGCCAGTCCTCTTCTGGCTGTGCCGGGTGGAGTTTATAACCGAACATGGCCAAAATGTTCAAATGTTCTTAAATGACCGGCACGGTCAAATAATAATAATCACAGTAGTTGTCGAGGGTGCAACAAGTCAGCAACTCAGGAATAAATGTCAGTTGGCTTTTCATAGCCGATCATTGAGAGTATCTCTACCACTCCTGCTGTCTCTAGAGAGTTGAAAACAGCAGGTCTGGGACAGGTAGCATGTCCGGTGAACAGGTCAGGGTTCCATAGCCACAGGTAGAACAGTTGAAACTGGAGTAGAAGCACGGCCAGGTGGACTGGGAACAACAAGGAGTCATCATGCCAGGTAGTCCTGAGGCATGGTCCTTGGGCTCAGGTCCTCCGAGAGAGAGAAAGAGAGAAAGAGAAAATTAGAGAGAGCATACTTAAATTCACACAGGACAACGGATAAGACAGGAGAAATACTCCAGATATAACAGACTGACCCTAGCCCCCGACACATAAACTACTGCAGCATAAATCAAATCAAATTTATTTGTCACATACACATGGTTAGCAGATGTTAATGCGAGTGTAGTGAAATGCTTGTGCTTCTAGTTCCGACAATGCAGTAATAACCAACGAGTAATCTAACCTAACAATTCCAAAACTACTACCTTATACACACAAGTGTAAAGGGATAAAGAATATGTACATAAAGGTACATGAATGAGTGATGGTACAGAACGGCATAGGCAAGATGCAGTAGATGGTATCGAGTACAGTATATACATATGAGATGAGTAATGTAGGGTTTGTAAACAAAGTGGCATAGTTTAAAGTGGCTAGTGATACATGTATTACATAAAGGTGCAGTAGATGATAGAGTACAGTATATACATATACATATAAGATGAATAATGTAGAGTATGTAAACATTATATTAAGTAGCATTGTTTAAAGTGGCTAGTGATATATTTTACATCAATTTCCATCAATTACGCTTATTATTGTGGCTGGAGTTGAGTCAGTGTTTTGGCAGCAGCCACTCAATTTTAGTGGTGGCTGTTTAACAGTCTGATGGCCTTGAGATAGAAGCTGTTTTTCAGTCTCTCGGTCCCAGCTTTGATGCACCTGTACTGACCTCGCCTTCTGGATGAAAATGGGGTGAACAGGCAGTGGCTCGGGTGGTGAAAGTGTCCTGGAGGGCAGGTGGTTTGATACAGCCCGACAGGATGCTCTCGATTGTGCATCTGTAGAAGTTTGGGAGTGTTTTTGGTGACAAGCCGAATTTCTTCAGCCTCCTGAGGTTGAAGAGGCGCTACTTCGCCTTCTTCACGATGCTGTCTGTGTGGGTGGACCAATTCAGTTTGTCTGTGATGTGTACGCCGAGGAACTTAAAACTTACTACCCTCTCCACTACTGCCCCATCGATGTGGATAGGGGGGTGCTCCCTCTGCTGTTTCCTGAAGTCCACAATCATCTCCTTAGTTTTGTTGACGTTGAGTGTGAGGTTATTTTCCTGACACCACACTCCGAGGGCCCTCACTTCCTCCCTGTAGGGCCTAGGCTGTCTCATCGTTGTTGGTAATCAAGCCTACCACTGTAGTGTCGTCCCCAAACTTGATGATTGATTTGGAGGCGTGCGTGGCCACACAGTCGTGGGTGTACAGGGAGTACAGGAGAGGGCTCAGAACGCACCCTTGTGGGGCCCCAGTGTTGAGGATCAGCGGGGTGGAGATGTTGTTACCTACCCTCACCACCTGGGGGCGGCCCGTCAGGAAGTCCAGTACCCAGTTGCACAGGGCGGGGTCGAGACCCAGGGTCTCGAGCTTGATGATGAGTTTGGAGGGTACTATGATGTTAAATGCTGAGCTGTAGTCGATGAACAGCATTCTCACATAGGTATTCCTCTTGTCCAGATGGGTTAGGGCAGTGTGCAGTGTGGTTGAGATTGCATCGTCTGTGGACCTATTTGGGCAGTAAGCAAATTGGAGTGGGTCTAGGGTGTCAGGTAGGGTGGAGGTGATATGGTCCTTGTCTAGTCACTCAAAGCACTTCATGATGACGGAAGTGAGTGCTATGGGGCGGTAGTCGTTTAGCTCAGTTACCTTAGCTTTCTTGGGAACAGGAACAATGGTGGCCCTCTTGAAGCACGTGGGAACAGCAAACTGGGATAAGGATTGATTCAATATGTCCGTAAACACACCAGCCAGCTGGTCTGCGCATGCTCTGAGGGCGCGGCTGGGGATGCCGTCTGGGCCTGCAGCCTTGCGAGGGTTAACACATTTAAATGTTTTACTCACGTCGGCTGCAGTGAAGGAGAGTCCGCATGTTTTGGTTGCGGGCCGTGTCAGTGGCACTGTATTGTCTTCAAATTGTGAAAAAAAGTTATTTAGTCTGCCTGGGAGCAAGACATCCTGGTCCGTGACGGGGCTGGTTTTCTTTTTGTAATCCATAATTGACTGTAGACCCTGCCACATTCCTCTTGTGTCTGAGCCGTTGAATTGCGACTCTACTTTGTCTCTATACTGAGGCTTAGCTTGTTTGATTGCCTTGCGGAGGGAATAGTTACACTGTTTGTATTCGGTCATGTTTCCGGTCACCTTGCCTTGATTAAAAGCAGTGGTTCGGGCTTTCAGTTTCACGCGAATGCTGCCATCGATCCACTGTTTTTGGTTTGGGAATGTTTTAATCGTTGCTATGGGAACGACATCTTCAATGCACGTTGTAATGAACACGCACACCGAATCAGCGTATTCGTCAATGTTGTTGTTCGCCGCAATGCGAAACATATCCCAGTCCATGTGATGGAAGCAGTCTTGGAGCGTGGAATCAGATTGGTCGGACCAGCGTTGAACAGACCTCACCGCGGGAGCTTCTTGTTTTAGCTTCTGTCTGTAGGCAGGGAGCAACAAAATGGAGTCGTGGTCAGCTTTTCCGAAAGGAGGGCGGGGGAGGGCCTTATATGTGTCGCAGAAGTTAGAATAGCAATGATCCAAGGTTTTACCTGCCCTGGTTGCGCAATCGATATGCTGATACAATTTTGTGAGTCTTGTTTTCAGATTAGCCTTGTTAAAATCCCCAGCTAAAATGAATGCAGCCTCAGGATATGTGGTTTCCAGTTTGCAAAGAGTCAAATATAGTTTGTTCAGAGTCATCGATGTGTCTGCTTGGGGGGGAATATATACGGCTGTGATTATAATCGAAGAGAATTCCCTTGGAGGCTGAGACAGGAGGGGTCAGGAGACACTGCGGCCCCATCCAATGATACCCCCGGACAGGGCCAAACAGGCAGGATATAACCCCACCCACTTTGCCAAAGCACAGCCCCCACACCACTAGAGGGACATCTTCAACCACCAACTTACCATCCTGAGACAAGGCCGAGTATAGCCCGCAAAGATCTCCGCCACGGCACAACCCAAGGGGGGGTGCCAACCCAGACAGGAAGACCACGTCAGCAACTCAACCCACTCAAGTGACGCACCCCTCCTAGGGACGGCATGGACATCTCTGAAGAGACCTGAAAATAGATGTGCAGCGACGCTCAGCATCCAACCTGACAGTGTTTGAGATGATCTCCAGACAAGAATGTGATAGCAAATGACGCTGGAGGTGATGGCTGACGTTTTACGGGCTCCTAATCAACTGTGGTATTTTGTTTGTTTTTTCGCATTGTTTGTAACTGATTTGTGTACTTATTTTGTACATAATGTTGCTGCTACCTTCTCTTATGACCCGAAAATAACTTCTGGACATCAGAACAGCGATTACACACCTCGAACTGGACTAAGATTTTTTCGTTAACGAGTCCAACATGAAGGATATACTGCTTTCTTGGGAACAGTCCAAAATCTCCTTCCTCAGCTCGACGAAAAGACGAAGAAAAAGAGGGCGGAAGTCGGGCTGCCTTTTTGAGAATTCTTAGACAAGTGAGTAAACCTCTGCTACCATCCGTTCTATTGGCCAACGTGCAATCATTGGAAAAAAAATAGATGATATACGATATACTATCCTACCAACAGGACATTAAAAACTGTAATATCTTATGTTTCACCGAGTCGTGGCTGAACGAAGACACGGATAATATAGAGCTGCAAGATTTTCCATGCATTGGCAGGACAGAGAAGCTACGTCTGGTAAAACGAGGGGCAGGAATGTGTGTCTATTTGTAAATAACAGCTGGTGCGCAATGTCTAATATTAAAGTCTTGAGTACCTTCTGATAAACTGTAGACCACACTATCTACCAGGAGAGTTCTCATAAATATTATTCGTAGCCGTCTATTTAACACCACAGACCGATGCTGGCACTAAAACCGCACTCAACCAACTCTATAAGGCCATGAGCAAACAAGAAAATACTAATGCAGAAGCGGCGCTCCTAGTGGCCGGGGACTTTAATGCAGGGAAACTTAAATCCGTTTTACCTCATTTCTATCAGCATGTCACATGTGCAACCAGAGGGGAAAAAAACTCTAGACCACCTCTACTCCACACAAAGAGACGCATACATAACTCTCCCTTGCCCTCCATTTGACAAATCTCATCATAATTCTATCCTCCTGACTCATGCTTAAAAGCAAAAACGAAAGCAGGAAGTACCAGTGACTGGTACTCAATAAGGAAGTGGTCAGATGACGAGAATGCTACGCTACAGGACTGTTTTGCTAGCACAAACTGGAATATGTTCTGGGATTCATGCAATGGTATTGAGTATACCACCTCAGTCATCGGCTTCAGTGACCGTACGAACATATCTCAACCAGAAGCCAGGGATTACAGGGAACACCCGCATCGAGCTAAAGGCAAGAGCTGCCGCTTTCAAGGAGCGGGACACTAATCCTGACGCTAATGAGAAATCCTGCTAGGACCTCAGTCGAACCATCAAACAGGCAAAGCGTCAATACAGGATTAAAATGTAATCCTAATACACCGTTTATGACACTCGTCGGACGAGGCAGGGCTTGAAAACTATTACGAACTACAAAGGGAAACCCAACTGTGAGCTGCCCAGTGACACGAGCCTACCAGACGAGCTAAATGCCTTTTATCCTCGCTTCAAGGCAAGCAACATTGAAGCATGCATGAGAGCACCAGCTGTTCCGGAAGACTGTGTGATAACGCTCTCGGTAGCCGATGTGAGCAAGACCTTTAAACAGGTCAACATTCACAAAGTCACAGTGGAGACACTGGCTGGAGGGAGCTGAACATACGTTTTTGGTCTGCACAGACCACAAGAATCTGGAATATCTCTGCACTGCCAAGCGCCTTAATTCCAGGCAGCCCCGGTGTGCTCCGCCCAGGGTCCAAAAACATGAAGCTGGACGCTCTCTCCCTTCTATACAGTTCCACTGCCACTCCCTCTGAATCTGAGACCATCCTCCCTGCCTCTTGTTTGGCGGCTTCTGTTGTTTGGGAATTGAGGCTCTGGTCTGCAAGGCTCAGTGTTCCCAGCTGGACCCTGGGGGGGCCCCGGCTAACCGTCTGTTTGTGCCTGATGCGGTCCGGTCTAAGGTCCTGGAATGGGCTCACTCCTCCAGGCTTATCTGTCATCCTGGTACTCGTCAGACCCTGGCTTTCCTCCGTCAACGCTTCTGGTGGCCTACCATGGTTCCTGATGACTCGGGCCTTTGTCGCCGCATGCATGGTATGCGCTCAAAGCAAGACTCTGCGGCAAGCTCCGTCTGGCCTCCTACAGCCACTTCCTGTCCCTCATCACCCCTGGTCCCATATTTCTCTGGATTTCGTCACTGGGCTTCCTCCATCAGATGGCAACACCACCATTCTGACTGTGGTGGACAGATTCTCCAAGGCCACCCATTTCATCCATCTTCCTAAGTTACCTTCTGCCAAGGAGATGGCCCAGCTTATTGTGCAGCACGTCTTCCGTATCCATGGACTTGCGGTTGACGTTGTCTTGGACCGGGGTCCTCAGTTCTAGTCCCAATTCTGGAAGGCGTTCTGCACTCTTATTGGTTTGTCAGCCAGCCTGTCCTCTGGGTTTCATCCCCAATCTAACGGCCAGTCGGAGCGAGCCAATCAAGATATGGAGACAACATTCCTGTGTCTGGTTGTCAGTAACCCCACTACCTGATGTCAACAACTGGTCTGGGTGGAATATGCCAGGAACACTCTCCCTTGCTCGGCTACTGGCCATCCCCTTTCGAATGCTCCATGAGGTATCATCCCCTGCTCTTCCAAGAGCAAGAAGTTGAGTTCAACGTATCTTCAGCTCAGCTAAGAGCTAGGGCAGCTCTTCTCAAGACCACCTCCAGGTATATTCGGCAAGCGGACTGCCACCGGACTCTGGCTCCTCGCTATTGGGTCGAGCAGAGGGTATGGCTGTCCACCTGGGACCTACCCCTCTGGGTAGAATCCCGTAAACTTTCCCCCCATTTCATTGGTTCTTTCCCCATTTCTAGAGTCATTAGTCCACTGCTGTCCATCTGCTGTTTCCCCGTACCTTCCATGTTCACATTACTTTTCATGTTTCCAGGATTAAACCCTTGTCTTACTGACCTCTGTCTTATGCTTCTAGGCCCATCCCTCCCCCCGTGTCATCGATGGCCAGCCAGTGTATACGGTGAGACGCCTCCTGAGGGTTCAACCATGGGGTAGGGGTTTCCAGTATCTGGTTTACTGGGAGGGTTATGGCCCGGAGGAGAGGTGCTGGGTTCAGGCTAAAGACCTCCTTGACCCGGCTGTCATCGCCAATTTTCACTGTTGACATCCGGTCAGCCAGGTATGCGCCCAGGTAGGACGCCCTAGAGGAGTGGGTACTGTCATTCCCTGATCTGTTTCACCTGTCCTTGTGATTGTCTCCACCCCCTCCAGGTGTCACTTATTTTCCCTGGTGTATTTATCCCTGTTTCCTGTCTCTCTGTGCCAGTTCGTCTTGTATGTTTTAAGTCCACCAACATGTAGACTGTTCTCTCTGCTACCGCACGGCAAGCGGTACCAGAGCACCAAGTCTAGGACCAAAAGGCTTCTTAACAGCTTCTACCCCCAAGCCACAAGACTGCTGAACAATTAATCAAATGGCCACCTGGACTATTTACATTGACCCCCCCCCCCCAATTTGTTTTTACACTGCTGCTACTCGCTGTTTATTATGTATGCATAGACACTTTACCTCTACCTGTATGTACTAATTACCTCAACGAACCTTTCTCTCTCTGCACATTGACACGGTACAGGAACCCCCTGTATATAGCCTCATTATTGTTATTTGATTGTGTTACTTTGTATTATTTTTTTACTTTAGTTTGGTAAATATTTTCTTAACTCTTTCTTGAATACATTGTTGGTTAAGGGCTTGTAAGTAAGCATTTCACTGTTGTATTCGGCGCATGTGTCAGTTTGATTTGATTTGATAAACTGTGGCAAGCTTGTAGCGTCATACCCAAGAAGGCTGTAATAGTTGTCAAAGGTGCTTCAACAAAGTACTGAGTAAAGGGTCTGAATACTTATGTAAATGTGATATTTCAGTTGTTGTTTTTTAAAATAAATTTGCAAACATTTCTAAAAATCTGTTTTTGCTTTGTCATTATGGGGTATGGTGTGTAGATTGATGAGGGGAAAAAATGATTTCATCAATTTTAGAATAAGGCTGTAACTTAACAACATGTGGAAAAAGTCAAGGGGTCAGAATAGTTTCAGAATGCACTGTATGTTCCACTGATGATGATACTGATGAACTACTGTAGCTTTGGACTGGATATAGCCCTACTACCGCAGAGACACATCACTACTATGAATGCTGTATGGCTCAGTTCCACTGACTTAATTTACATTCTGTACATTATTAGGGTATCATGCTTCCCACATATACATGTATTATGTCTGCACACTTTTTGAAACAATAATATGAGAGTGAAACAGAAATAGTTTGCATTCCATGCAATGTCATGCATACAGAAGAGCAACACAAAGAAAAGGGTATGTGATGCAGCAACATGCATGATTAGTTGATTGATTTATTGATTTCTTTATTTCAGTGTATTTCACACACACATTCCCACTATCCTTATTTGACAACAATCTTGTTTTTTTGCAGTGTAGAATTTACTCATGCAGCTGATTGATTAAATGGAGCAATGCATCGTCACCACTGCTGTATTCTTATAAAGTTGATCCAGGTGACACCATGTGGACAATAAAGGTAATTGCACGTTTTTGGGATGTACTGCACTTCATAGACATCCTAACATTTCACCTATCTGACAGAAAGGGTGAGCGCTTGGTTTCAACCCTATTGCCTTTATTTAACTGATAGTGTCAGTTCACTGATAACATTAAAGAAGTAGCCTTACATCATGTAATGGTATATTTAAACAATGTACAGTACCAGTCAAAAGTTTGGACACAGCTACTCATTCAAGGGTTTTTCTTTATTTTTTACTATTTTCTACATTGTAGAATAATAGTAAAGACATCAAAACTATGAAATAACACATGGAATCATGTAGTAACTACAAAAGTGTTAAACAAATGAAAATATATTTTATATTTGAGCTTCTTCAAAGTAGCCACACATTGCCTTGATGACAGCTTTGCGCACTCTTGGCATTCTCTCAACCAGATTCACGAGGTACTCTCCTGGTGGAAATCTGTCCTTTAGTCTGATGAGTCCAAATTTGAGATTTTTGGTTCCGACCCGCCGTGTTTTTGTGGAACGCAGAGTAGGTGAACAGATGATCTCCGCATGTGTGGTTCCCACCGCGAATCATGGAGGTGAAGGTGTCATGGTGTCTGGTGCTTTACTGGTGACATTGTCTGTGATTTATTTAGAATTCAAGGCACACTTAACCAGCATGGCCACCACAGCATTCTACAGTGTTACTCCATCCCATCTGGTTTGCGCTTAGTGGGACTATCATTTGATTTTCAACAGGACAATGACCCAACACACCTCCAGACTGTGTAAGGGCTATTTGACCAAGAAAGAGAGTGATGGAGTGCTGCATCAGATGACCTAGCCTCCACAATCACTCGACCTCAACCCAATTGAGATGGTTTGGGATGAGTTGGAGTGAAGTGATGTGTTGGAGTGAAGGAAAAGCAGCCAACAAGTGCTCAGCATATGTGGAAACTCCTTCAAGACTTTTGGAAAGGTATTCCAAGTGAAGCTGGTTGAGAGAATCCTAAGAGTGTGCAAATCTGTCATCAAGGGTAGCTACTTTGAAGAATCTAAAATCTAAAATATATTTTGATCAGTTTAACACTTTATTGTTTACTACATGATATGACCATATGTGTTATTTCATTAGTGTTGATGTCTTCACAATTATTGTACAATGTAGAATACAGTAAAAATAAAGAAAAACCCTTGAATGAGTAGCTGTGTCCAAACTTTTGACTGGTGCTGTAGTTAAACAGGTGTGTCTTTCTTGAGTATGTCACACAAACACTTACTAGCACTATTTTAGAAAAGCATGATTTGCTGAACTATCACATATGTTCATACAGTATTACATTTTAAATGCATAAATTAATTTTCACAACATGCCTTAACATAACCTTACGGACGTCATCAACCTCCTCACCTGTGTGGATGGACTCCACTCAATACACAGAGTGGGGCGGAGCAAGTAGAGGGCAACAAAGCAAAGTTGAACCATAGGTAATCAGGCATAGTAGAACAGTAGTGTAGGCTGCTATGCAATAGCAACATAGATTGCAGACAGAGGCAGGTACAACATCCATGAAATACCCGATGATTTGTTCTGGGATTAATCATTGATAATGCCTTGTATTGGCTACCTCATTCCATTTTCCACAGATAGGGAGGATAGGTTGGGCAGCTCCCCTGGGCTGTACCTCATACTGCCTGAGCTGAGCTTCCTCTTCCATGTACTCATCCCTGACTTTGGGTTATCACTATTATCACCTAATTTACTCTATTTGGCAGAAAGAAGGGAACTTTCCTTTTACTGTCCATTCACTATATCGTTCTCACTTCCCCTCCCTTTCTCAACAGTGGTTTACCACACCTTGTTCCCATGGCAATGTGGAGCTCAGTCAATCTTAATATCTGATACCTGTTGGAGAGTGCATGAAAGTCCTGACTAACCGGTTCTGCCTGCTGAGACAAAAGATTGACTGACTTACAGAAAGTTGGATAGGGAGAGGAGTGACAAATACCTGTTGTGCCATTAATTTCACACCAAAAACACTTTTAGAATGATTCATATGTCTATTGACACTGTAATTATACGTAAGAAATGTTCGTTAGAAATAGGAAAATGATGAGTAACCTACTCCAGCAAAGTCTGAAAGTATTTATTCTAGGCTATGTGCCCGAGGGACTTCTCAATTTGGTGTTCTCAACTGACTGATAGTGTTTCATCAAACTACATACTCTGCATATTCTACGGAGCCCGTAGACCTATTCACGGATCTGCTTACTTGTTTTAGATGAAAAGCTATTGAAACCTGGAAATAGTCTGTCATGCTTCAACGGAAAATTCATGCAAGTTCAAATAAATATATTAGAGACACGGGAAGAATGGATCGGGCACAACGAAAGTCTTGTGTAGGCCTATTTGCTTTACAAGGCGTGTGACACATTGAAGGTAAATCGTTTTGATTAAAACATATGACTTATTTGTTTTTAATAACTTCCATGTTTGTTCGTGACAAGAATTGTCATAGGGTTTCTAACGGGAAAGTTAATTGTGATTTAACGACCATGATAAAAAAAAGGCAATAAAAAGTAGAGTAAAATCAATCTGTGTCTGATGATTGAGACTCATTTGTGTTTCAATAGTATGAAGAAGCAGTTTGAGAAACATTATGCAATGATTACGTTTCTGATTCTGAGGGAAAAAACACCACTCACAATTTCCTAGTGCGCAGGTGAACGAATATATTCGGTGCACATGTCTGCCAACTTTATTGGGTTTAGCCTGAGAAATATAGTATGCCTATTTATAAACACCTCTATTTATCTACCTATTTTAGTGAGTTTGACATGGCGTGCTGGCAATGGTGCCGTCGGACCTGCGTTTGTTTCCTGGACAATGAAGAGAGGCAGACTATTGCTATTGACAAGGAGATTCAGAGCATTCTCCGAAAGCAGAAGAAGAGAGAACGCAAAGAAATCAAAGTTCTTTTACTCGGTTAGTATCTTCTGTCTTCCTTTCTATGGACTTGAAATCTATTATGTTTATTATATGCCACAGAACGGCCATTGCTCACCAGTATCATTGCTGTCATCACAAAATGTGAAGTTTTTATTCCTTCACTCTTTGGTCTAAGAACGTATTATTGTTGAATAAGGACAGACAAAATTAACATGAAGTTGAAGCCTTCTTTTCACCCATTTAAACCCATGATGAGAACAGCCAAATTAGGCATTTAACTACAAAAACAAACAAAACAAACAATGTTTTGAGAAAGAATGTATTATATTAGATAGCCTACCGAGGACACCAGGAATGGGAGTACAAAATCCATTTAGTGGGTAGGAATACATGAGGTGTACACTTAGAACTAGATTTAATCAGATTAAGTGTTAACCTGTGATAGAAGACACCTGCCTAGCTGATGTTTTCAGGAAGGTCACTCAGGTGAATACTGACTTGTATCACACAAGTCAGTATTAGACAACCATCCATGTCTGAGGATGTCTGGAGATGACTTGGGAACCGGCCACAAGAGGCAACAGTGAGCAGTGTTACCTTCAAGTTGGCTTTGGTTTTGCTAGGGCGTAAATGTTGTATGTTCCAATTCAGCAATAGAAAGTTGTTTTAAACTATTTGAGTTGTAGGCCTATCCCCAACCTTAACCCTTACCTTAACCATTCTGAGTCAATGCCTAACCTTAAGAATTCTGAGTTAATGCCTAAACTTAAGAATTCGGAGTTAATGCCTAAATGTAACTTTGGAACGATACAGAGAAGTAACCAAACACTTCGAAATTTGAAGTTTGGAACATCTTCGAAAATCTTACATTTGAGAAACATTCTTCTTACCAAACCACATGACCTTTGTTTTTGAGGTGTTCAGAACAATGTTAAGGGTAGAGAAAGCTTGTTGGACACTAAGGAAGCTTTGTTGTAGAGCATTTAACACAAAATCCGGGGAGGGACCAGCTGAGTATAAGACTGTGTCATCTGCATATAAATGGATGAGAGAGCATCCTACTGCCTGAGCTATGTTGTTGATGTAAATTGAAAAGAGTGTGGGGCCTAGGATCGAGCCTTGGGGTACTCCCTTGTTGACAGGCAGTGGCTGAGACAGCAGATCTTCTGACTTTATACATTGCACTCCTTTAGAGAGGTAGTTAGTAAACAAGGCCAAATACCCCTCAGAGACACCAATACTCCTTAGCTGGCCCACAAGAATGGAATGGTCTACTGTATCAAAAGCTTTGACCATGTCAATAAAAATAGCACCACAGTATTGCTTAGAATCAAGGGCAGTAGTGACATCATTGAGGACCTTTAAGGTTGCAGTGACACATCCATAACCTGAGCGGAAACAGATTGCATACCAGAGAGAATACTATAGACATGAAGAAAGCCAGTCAGTTGTTTATTGGCAAGTTTTTCCAACACTTTTGATAAAGAGGGCAAAATAGAAATAGGCCTATAACAGTTAGGATCAGCTTGATCTCCCCTTTTAAATTAAGGATGAACCATGGCTGCCTTCCAGGCAATGGGAACCTCCACAGAAAGGAGAGATAGGCTTGGCGATGATAGGGGCAGCAACCTTAAAAAAGAATAGGTCTAAACCATCTGACCCAGATGTTTTTTGGAGTCAAGTTTAAGGAGCTCCTTCAGCACCTCGGACTCAGTGACTGCCTGCAGGGAGAAACTTTGTAGCGGGGCAGGGGAAAAACTGTCATACTCGTCGCCAAACCCACTGGCTACAGGTTATCTACAAGTCTCTGCTAGGTAAAGCCCCGCCTTATCTCAGCTCACTGGTCACCATAGCAGCACCCACTCGTAGCACGCACTCCACTAGGTATATCTCACTGGTCACCCCCAAAGCCAATTCCTCATTTGGTCGTCTTTACTTCCAGTTCTCTGCTGCCCATGACTGGAACAAATTGCAAAAATCTCTGAAGCTGGAGACTCGCATCTCCCTCACTAGCTTTAAGCACCAGCTGTCAGAGCAGCTTACAGATCACTGCACCTGTACATAGCCCATCTGTAAACAGCCCATCTACCTACCTACCTCATCCCTGTACTGGTATTTATTTATTTTGCTCCTTTGCACCCCAGTATCTCTACCTGCACATTCATCCTCTGCCGATCTATCATTCCAGTGTTTAATTGCTATATTGTAATTACTACGCCACCATGGCCTATTTATTTCCTTATCTTACCTTATTTGCACTCGCTGTATATAGACTTTTTGTTTTCTTTTGTTCTATTGTATTATTGACTGTATGTTTTGTTTATTCCATGTGGAACTCTGTGTTGTTGTATGTGTCGAATTGCTACGCTCTATCTTGGCCAGGTCGCAGTTGTAAATGAGAACTTGTTCTCAACTAGCCTACCTGGTTAAATAAAGGTGACATAAATACATTTTTAAAAAGTGGAAAAGAGGTAAAGCATCAGGAATAGTAGCATTAGAAGGGTAGGAGATGAGGAAATGTTGGACGGGCAAGGAGGCATGGCTGAGTCAAATAGGAATCCTGACTTAATGAAGTGGTGATTAAAGAGCTCAGCCATGTGCTTCTTGTCAGTAACAACCACATCATCAACAATAAAGGACATGGGCAGGTGTCTTCTTGGGGTTAGACCCACAAAGAGAGAACTGCTCCTTAAAGTAAATAACTTTGGCCTTCCGGATAGCCTGAGTGCACTTATTTCTCATTTGCCTGAACGATAGCCAGTTAGCCTGAGTTTGCGTGTGCCGAGCCTTTCGCCAAATGCAATTCTTGAGGTGGAGTAACTGCAAGATCACGGTCTAACCAGGGGCTGAACCTGTTTTTAATTCTCATTTTATTTATGGGGGCGTGTTTGTTAACAATACCACTGAATATATATATATATTTTAAAGGTCCAAGCGTCCTCGACAGAGGGAATCAAGCTAATTCTATACCATTTTACAGAGGCAAGTTTATGAAGGCAGGCTTGCTCATTAAAGTTTTTTAGCAAGCGTCTATGACAAATCAGGACAGGTCGTTTCACTGAGCAGCCATTACGAACACAGGCTGTAAAACAGTGATCACTAAGGTCATTGCAGAAACCTATCAGGATTATTTGTGAGGATAACATAGGCTGCATGAGATTTCCATAGACATTAAAATCCGGGGGATTTCTCATAATGCGAATCGGCGTAGCCAATGGCAAATGTCCCCTTTAAATATAATAATGAATAGATATTCCCCAGCAAACCAGGAACATTCCCAGAATTCCTATTATATTCAAGTTATCTAACATTAAGATTATAACATCCCAAAAAACATTCAGAGAATTCAGAGAATGTTTTTGATCAAATCTATTTATTTATCAAAAATGTTTTATATGAAATATCCTTGGAATGTTATTGTAACATTCACAAAAATGTTGTAACAACCACCACAGAACATTCCACAAAAGGGAGATCTTTTGTTGTTGTTGTATAAAACATCTGCCTGATGTTGCAAGAACGTTCCTATAACACATTTAATCTGTTCATTAAATGTTCCCAGAATGTGTCATTAGGTTGTGAAAACAGTCTGGTAGGAACACTGGTAACATCACAAAAGATGTGTTACCAAAACGTTGAGAAACAGACGCCTCACAAATCAAATCAAAAATCAAATCAAATGTTATTTGTCACATACACATGGTTAGCAGATGTTAATGCGAGTGTAGCGAAATGCTTGTGCTTCTAGTTCCGACCATGCAGTAATAACCAACAAGTAATCTAACTAACAATAAGGGGATAAAGAATATGTACATAAGGATATATGAATGAGTGATGGTACAGGGCAGCATACAGTAGATGGTATCGAGTACAGTATATACATATGAGATGAGTATGTAGACAAAGTAAACAAAGTGGCATAGTTAAAGTGGCTAGTGATACATGTATTACATAAGGATGCAGTCGATGATATAGAGTACAATATATACGTATGCATATGAGATGAATAATGTAGGGTAAGTAACATTATATAAGGTAGCATTGTTTAAAGTGGCTAGTGATATATTTACATAATTTCCCATCAATTCCCATTATTAAAGTGGCTGGAGTTGGGTCAGTGTCAATGACAGTGTGTTGGCAGCAGCCACTCAATGTCAGTGGTGGCTGTTTAACAGTCTGATGGCCTTGAGATAGAAGCTGTTTTTCAGTCTCTCGGTCCCAGCTTTTATGCACCTGTACTGACCTCGCCTTCTGGATGATAGCGGGGTGAACAGGCAGTGGCTCTGGTGGTTGATGTCCTTGATGATCTTTATGGCCTTCCTGTAACATCGGGTGGTGTAGGTGTCCTGGAGGGCAGGTAGTTTGCCCCCGGTGATGCGTTGTGCAGACCTCACTGCCCTCTGGAGAGCCTTATGGTTGAGGGTAGAGCAGTTGCCGTACCAGGCGGTGATACAGCCCGCCAGGATGCTCTCACAAGTCCTCAACTGGCAGCTTCATTAAATAGCACCCGCAAAACACCAGTCTCAACGCCAACAATGAAGAGGCGACGCCGGGATGCTGGCCTTCTAGGCAGAGTTCCTCTGTTCAGTGTCTGTGTTATTTTGCCCATCTTAATCTTTCATTTTTATTGGCCAGTCTGAGATATGGCTTTTTATTTGCAACTCTGCCTTGAAGGCCAGCATTCTGGAGTCGCCTCTTCACTGTTGCCATTGAGATGGTTGTTTTGTGGGTACTATTTAATGAAGCTGCCAGTTTTGCTGTTTTTTTAGTTTATTTTACATTTATTTAACTATGCAAGTCAGTTAAGAACAAATTCTTATTTTCAATGACAGCCTAGGAACAGTAGGTTAACTGCCTTGTTCAGGGGCAGAACGGCAAATGTTTTACCTTATCAGCTCTGGGATTCAATCTTGCAACCTTTCGGTTACTAGTCTGCTCTAACCACTAGGCTACCTGCATTGAGACAGGTGTTTTGCGGGTACTATTTCATGAAGCTGCCAGTTGAGGACTTTTGAGGTGTCTGTTTCTAAAACTAGACACTGATGTACTTGTCCTTTTGCTCAGTTGTGCACCGGGGCCTCCCACTCCTCTTTCTATTCTGGTTAGGGCCCGTTTGCGCTGTTCTGTGAAGGGAGTAGTACACAGCGTTGTACGAGATCTTCAGTTTCTTGGCAATTTCTCACATAGAATAGCCTTCATTTCTCAGAACAAGAATAGACTGACGAGTTTCAGAAGAAAGTTATTTGTTTCTGGCCATTTTGAGCCTGTAATTGAACCCACAAATGCTGAAGCTCCAGATACTCAACTAGTCTAAAGAAGGCCAGTTTTATTGCTTCTTTAATCAGAACATCAGTTTTCAGCTGTGCTAACATAATTGCAAAAGGGGTTTCTGAAGATCAATTAGCCTTTTGAGATGATAAACGTGGATTAGCTAATACAATGTGCTATTGGAACACAGGAGTGATGGATGCTGATAAAGGAGCCTCTGTACGCCTATGAAGATAATCCCTAAAAAAAATCTGCTGTTTCCAGCAGATGTTTCCAGCTACAATAGTCAATTACAACAATAGTCATTTACAACATTACCAATGTAATGATACATCTTATGTTATTTTAATGGACAAAAAAGGTGCTTTTCATTTAAAAACAAGGACATTTCTAAGTAGCCTTTGAAAGGGTAGTGCAATTAGTTTGTGGGAACAGTGTGGCTACATTAACATTCTGTGTTTAGGTTCCCAAAACACAAAATATGCTCAGTTGTGATGACATTCATACAATGTTTAAGTTATGTTACACAGGACATTGCCTTTAATGTTGTAAGAATGAAATAGGTCAGTTTTTATGATGTTCATTGCATAGTTGTTTTAGGTTTAACATAATATTCCATTGATGTTCACACAATATTAATTTGACCTTGTATTGGATGTCCTCAGAACATTTCAAGAACATTTAGAAAATGTAATATTTAAGTTTTACTTAATATTACCACAACATGACAATCATCCCCATTATGTTTCTCTCCAAATGTAATGGCAATATGCATTTGAGGACTGTGTTGTAGGTGATATAGAGACACAATGCATTTTAATTTCATTCACAGGACATTTTAACAGCATTTAATCATACAAACACAACCATGTTTTATGTTGATAATCTGCACATATAGGGTTTGAACCTGCAATGTTTGGATCCTATGCCCGGTCTTTTATCCTTTCCACCACCAGGGAATCTCTCTTTCTGTCTATTTTGTCAGTATATACAGTACATTATGAAAGTATTCAGAGCCCTCGACTTTTTCCACAGTTACGGCCTTGTTCGAAAATGTATTAAATTGTTTTTTTCCTCGTCAATCTACACACAATACCCCATAATGACAAAGTAAAGCAGGTTTATATAAATGTTTTTTTTTAATAAACAAAGAAAAAACTGAAATATCACGTATACACAAGTATTCAGACCCTTTACTCTGTACTTTGTTGAAGCACCTTTGGCAGCGATTACAGCCTCGAGCATTTTTTGGTATGATGCTACAAGCTTTGCACACCTGAATTTGGGGAGTTTCTTCCATTCTTCTCTGCAGATCCTCTCAAGCTCTGTCAGGTTAGATGGGGAACGTTGCTGCACAGCTATTTTCAGGTCTCTCCAGAGATGTTCAATTGGTTTCAAGTCCGGGCTCTGGCTGGGCCACTCAAGGGCATTCAGAGACATGTCCTGAAGTCAGTCCTATGTTGTCTTGGCTGTGAGCTTAGGGTCGTTGTCCTTTTGGAAGATGAACCTTCACCCTAGTCTGAGGTCCTGAGCGCTCTGGAGCAGGTTATCATCACGGAAAACGCTGTTCTATGCTCTGTTCATCTTTCCTTCAGCCTGACTAGTCTCCCAGTCCTTGCTGTTGAAAAACATCTCTACAGCATAATGTTGCCACCACCATGCTTCACCGTAGGGATGGTGTCAAGTTTCCTCCAGAAGCGACGCTAGGCATTCAGGCCAAAGAGTGCAATCTTGGTTTTAATCAGACCAGAGAATCGTGTTTCTCATGGTCTGAGAGTCCTTTAGGTGCCTTTTGGCAAACTCCAAGCGGGCTGTTGTGCCTTTTACTGAGGAATGTCTTCCGTATGGCCACTCTATCATAAAGGCCTGATTGGTGGAGTGCTGCAGAGATGGTTGTACTTCTGGAAGGTTCTCCCATCTCCACAGAGGAACTCTGGAGCTCTGTCAGAGTGTCCATCCGATTCTTGGTCACCCCCCCCCTTCCCCTCACCTCCGATTGCTCAGTTTGGCCGGGCGGCCAGCTCTTGGAAGAGTCTTAGTGGTTCCAAACTTCTTCCATTTAAGAATGATGGAGGACACTGTGTTTTGGGGGACCTTCAATGCTGCAGAGATGTTTTGGAACCCTTCCCCAGATCTGTGCTGACACAATTCTGCCTCAGAGCTCTACTGACAATTCCTTCGATCACATGGCTCGGTTTTTGCTCAGACATGCACTGTCAACTGTGGGACCGTATATAGACAGGTGTGTGCCTTTCCAAACCATGTCCAATCAATTTAATTTATCACTGGTGGATTCCAATCAAATTGTAGAAGCATCTCAAGGATGATCAATGGAAACAGGATGCACCTGAGATCAATTTCGAGTCTCATAGCAAAGGGTCTGAATACTTATGTAAATACAGTATATGTTTTACATTTATAATACATTTGCTGGAAAAAAAAGGTTTTGCTTCATCATTATGGGGTACTGTGTGTAGATTGATGAGAAGAAACATGTATTTAATCCACGTTAGAATAAGTCTGTAACATAACAACATTTGGAAAAAGTCAACCTGTCTGAATACTTTCCGAATGGCAGTATGGTCAATCAGGAATTCCATGCTTCCTTTTTAGCCTTAGACAGAGTAACTAACCCAGGGAAATACTGGCAACAAAATCCTCTTTTTATGCTGCGTACTTCTGGGCCCATATTTACAAGGTATCTTGTAAATTAGTACTAATCTAGGATCTCTTTTGCTATTTAGATCCTGGAAAATGAGACAGGAGGGACCATATCAAGCATTGCAATTTCAGTTTAATCCAATGTAATGTAACAAATATTATAGTTAAATAGTCAAATAGTCAAATACAGTGGGTCAAAAAAGTATTTAGTCAGCCACCAATTGTGCAGGTTCTCCCACTTAAAAAGATGACAGAGGCCTGTAATTTTCATCATAGGTACACTTCAACTATGACAGACTCATAAATGAACTCATAAAAACAGCAGCTCATAGCTGTATTCATTGACAGTCTCTCATACATACTGGTTCCCGATCCTGCGCAAAAGAGAGAAGAGAGTGGTGTTTTGTTAAGACCGTGACTGTTTCTTTTTCCAGTTTAAAATGTCTTAAAAACTTCTGGAGCTGGACGTAGGGCGGGGGTAGCAGGAAAGAGACTGGGGCTCGCAGGTCGACTGGGATCAGCCTCAGAGTCCTGAGGTAAGATCCCAGCCAGAACCGTGCGAGGGCCTGAGTCTTGTTGTTGACCGGGGAGGTGGCAAGAGTCAGATGTAATGCTGTGTAGCGGCTGCCCAGGAACAAGTAGAGGTCAGGCAAGCCATCGGACCTGGGCTTCTTGACCACCTCCCTCCTCAGCCTCTCCCACTTGCCTCCCCACAGGAAGTAGAAAAGCATCCGCTCCAGGTCTAAAATACTCCTTCGAGGGGGGATAAAAACAGAACTGATTAATAAAAGCACAGGTAAAATCACAGCTTTAATGATTAAAACCTTGCCCTCAAAATTCAGCTGTTGTAGTCCCCAAAATCCCAGTCTCTGTCTTACTGTCCCCAGGATTCCGCTCCAGTTACCGCTCCCTCCCCCCCTCCGGTCAAACTTTACCCCCCGTACCCTTATGTCCGTCAGTTTAACTGTCAGAGGTAGTCTGGTCAAGTCTGGGTCTGCCCACGGTCCAAAGAATTGGGCCTCTGTCTTGTCTCTGTTCAGTCTCGCCCCAGAGGCTCGTCCGTACCAGTCAGTCCTGTCCAGAGTCCTGTCGACGGATAAAAGGTTGGTACATAAAATGTTGACATCGTCCATGTAAAAGACGCACTTGGCGGTCATCCCCCCACTCCCCGGGATACCCACCCCACTGATCCCTTGGTCCCTTCTCGTGACCATTGCTCTAGAAAGTTGAGTGAAGTTAAATCTCGTCCTCTGTGGGCTGATATTTCTGCGTGTGGGGCCTGGTATAATGGTATGATAACAGGTGCCATTCTGGTTTCTACCAGAGGCGGTGCCTCCTCTTGACAACGCTTCGCTCCAACGCTTCACTTAATTTAGTTTTCAATTTGCATAAAGTAGAGCAGAGCTCAACTTTTTGTACTGCTCCACTAGCAGGGTTCTCGCCGCTCATCTTCCCACAATCCCCCGTACATTTCTCTGTGTGCCTTAATTTGAAAATGAATGGGGGTGGAACTTCTGCTGAATTTGTTGTTTGACCTGAAAAGGGCCTCCGCTTGTCAACTCTTCGCTGCAAAAGACTGGCCGCTTCGAGGGCATAGGTCTGAATGTATTCTAGTAAGTATACATTTTGAAAATGAAAAAAAGAAACAATGTACCATATATTAGCTGCTAGCTAGCATAGGACGGCCACTCTGTGTGGGTTAATGAGCTGCTAGCTAGCATAGGAAGGCCACTCTGTGTGGGTTAATGAGCTGCTAGCTAGCTCGCCAACTGTACATACTGTATAGCTAGCTAAGTGAAATATCATCAGCTAGCTAAATTCCTATTAGCTTGTTATCTTGATGTAGGCCTATTTATCACTGTAAATTAAAAACACATGCTCCAAATACATTTGTAGATAACAACAGCAATGGAAGAGGGTGAAAGGATTTGCTGCTCCAGCTGTCAGAAAGACAGAAGACTACTAGTGCACTCTGAAAGTATTCAGACCCCTTTGTTTTTTCCACATTTTGTTACGTTACAGCCTTATTCTAAAATGGATTAAATAAATAAAAACATTTTTTTTTTTTGCAAATTGCTTTAAAAAAACAACAACTTATTTACATAAGTATTCAGACCCTTTGCTATGAGACTCGAAAATTGAGCTCAGGTGCATCCTGTTTCATTTGATCATCCTTGAGATGTTTCTACAACTTGATTGGAGTCTACCTGTGGTAAATTCAATTGATTGGACATGATTTGGAAAGTCACACACCTGTCTATATAAGGTCCCACAGTTGACAGTGCATGTCAGAGCCAAAACCAAGCGGTGAGGTCAAAGGAACTGTCAGTTGAGCTCCGAGACAGGATTGTGTCGAGGCACAGATCTGGGGAAAGGTACCAAAACATTGAAGGTTCCCAAGAACACAGTGGCCTCCATCATTTTTAAATGGAAGAAGTTTGGAACCACCAAGACTCTTCCTAGAGCTGGCCGCCCAGCCAAACTGAACAATCGGGTTTGAAGGGCCTTGGTCAGGGAGGTGACAAAGAACCCGATGGTCACTCTGACTGAGCTCCAGAGTTCCTCTGTGGAGATGGGACACCCTTCCAGAAGGACAACCATCTCTGCTGCACTCCACCAATCAAGCTTTAATGGTGGTGTGGCCAGATGGAAGCCACTTTTTAGTAAAAGGCACATGACAGCCCACTTGGAGTTTGCCAAAAGGCACTTGAAGGACTCTCAGACCATGAGAAACAAGATTCTCTGGTCTGATAAAACCAAGATTGAACTCTTTGGCCTGATGAAAACCTGCTTCAGAGCGCTCTGGACCTCAGACTGGGGCGAAGGATCACCTTTTCAACAGGACAACTACCCTAAGCACACAGCCAAGACAACACAGGAATGGCTTTGGGACAAGTCTCTGAATGTCCTTGAGTGGCCCAGCCAGAACCCAGACTTGAACCTGATCGAACATCTCTGCAGGGACCTGAAAATAGCTGTGCGTTGAGGCTCCCCATCCAACCTGACAGAGTTTGAGAGGATCTGCAGAGAAGAATGGGAGAAACTCCCCAAATACAGGTGTGCCAAGCTTGTTGCGTCAGACCCAAGAAGACTCGAGGCTGTAATCGCTGCCAAAGGTGCTTCAACAAAGTATCGAGTAAAGGGTCTGAATACTAATGTAAATGTGATATTTCAGTTTTTTATTTTTATACATTTACAAACATTCTAAAAACCTGTTTTTTCTTTGTCATTATGGGGTATTATGTGTAGATTGATGAGGAAAAAAACAATTTAATACATTTTTAAATAAGGCCGTAATGTAACAAAATGTGGAAAAAGTCAAGGGGTCTGAATACTTTCCGAATGCACTGTATATGGAAGGTCATTTTGAGGGGGGACATTATGAAAAGCTTCTCCAGTTCTAGTCCATAGAGAGGAAAAATATGAAGACAGTGAGATAATAGCAACATACTAGTCATGGTTGTCTTGCTAATTGTAATATAATGAATCCTGTTTCTTATTTATGTTTTCTGTACTCAGATATGGCGAGCTTTGAAAGTCTGTCCTCAGATGAAGTGGTCCCAATGGATGTCCCAAGAGACTGCTGGCACATTCTTGTATGCCATGGGTTGTATGTGTACTTATGTTAGCAAAGGTTGTATACAACAATACAGTTAAAATTCACACACAATGTAGGCTTCAAACCTATTACAACTGGAGCAGACCAATCCTGCTCCTGGAGTTATGCTGGGTGTGCAGGCATCTGTTCAAGCCCAGTAGTAACACACCTGATACAACTTATCGAACCTAAAGAGTTGATACAAATGTGTATTATTGCTGGGCTGGAATAGAAGTCTGCTCACCAGGTAGATCAGGGTGTGGAGCAAGGTTGGCCACCTCTGGTATGGACTAGTCTTTTTTCAACTGAAAGTATGCTTTAGTAATAATAGCCTACTTACTAAGATGTCTAACATGTACGAACAAGTTAACATGTCATTTCAAAATGTACAAATAAACTGAGTTGATTCATTCATTGTTGATTCATTGAAGTAAAGTTTTTAAACTTGTTTAATTTGTTAACTTAAAACTGTTATTCAAGATGAACTAGTGTCAATGTTGATTAATCACAGATCACAATTCTGCAATAAAAAAGGGTGAAGGGGATCTGTCTTTAATTTGTCTGTGTTTCTGTGTTGCTTTTTCAAATTAGCATGAGCTTTTTGTACAGTTGAGAGCTTTCCAATCTGTTTTAATTGATTGTCACTCTGTCTCAGGAAAACAGCCATGTGAACCCATTTTGCAGCTTATTATATTGGCATGCATCACCAATGCAGCCATAGGCCTGCAGTATAATAACATTAGTGGCCTTATGGGCATGTGCAATGCGCCCTTGTCATTGTACATCTGAAGCAGAGAATAGCTAAACTCACACATTGTTTTAGGTACTAGTCTGGGTAATATTGCATTGAGAGACTGTCCATAGATGCCACATATCAAGTTTCTTGCAAGTGTTTTTCACAAAATGCGGAAAGTCCATCATTCCGGACCTTATGGGTCCCTGAGGCAAATCTGTTCTTTGTAAGTAGAAGGACCTATGTACCCGAATTTCATGACTTTAGTTTAAACGTTACCTTTCAAATGTTGCATTTTCAATTACTTGTTATAGAGCCACCATCTAGCCAATCAATGTAATTTTGTAAATGCCAGATCTCTATGGCAAGACGGATCATTCACCCAAGTTTTGTCAAAATCGGGCCAGTGCTATCTTGAGATATCACATGTGATGAAAGTACGAACATACTAGCGGACAGAGACAGATCCACAGTCCCTTCCCAATTTTATCATGGGGGACAATGCTACCAGTAGATAATATATATATATATAACCATAAGCCAGATTTCGTACATAATTTTTCTGACATATGAAATAGTTTAGTGCAAATCCAACCCTTGTATTCTAGGTACAGTACTGTACATGAAAAAAAGGAGCTGACTGGGCAAAAATAAAAATAATAGGGCGTGGGAAGCATTGTTCTACCGTGTTTATTTGCTGAGAATTATTTTTGGATACAGTGACAAAATCAGAAGGTCAATGGGATGGAGGAGGATTGCAGAGGTTGTTGGTGTTGATGAAGAGAGATTTGCACAACAATGTTTGCAAATCAAAGCCACAATATCCTTTACCCAAAGTACACATTCAAATCAAATCAAATGTATTTATATAGCCCTTCGTACATCAGCTGTTATCTCAAAGTGCTGTACAGAAACCCAGCCTACAACCCCAAACCCCAAACAGCAAGCAATGCAGGTGTTGAAGCACGCTGGCTAGGAAAAACTCCCTAGAAAGGCCAAAACCTTGGAAGAAACCTAGAGAGGAACCAGGCTATGAGGGGTGGCCAGACCTCTTCTGGCTCTGCCGGGTGGAGATTATAACAGAACATGGCCAAGATGTTCAAATGTTCATAAATGACCAGCATGGTCAAATAATAATAATCACAGTAGTTGTCGAGGGTGCAGCAAGTCAGCACCTCAGGAGTAAATGTCAGTTGGCTTTTCATAGCTTATCATTGAAAGTATCTCTACCACACCTGCTGTCTCTAGAGAGTTGAAAACAGCAGGTCTGGGACAGGTAGCACGTCCGGTGAACAGGTCAGGATTCCATAGCCATAGGCAGAACAGTTGAAACTGGAGCAGCAGCACGACCAGGTGGACTGGGGACAGCAAGGAGTCATCATGCCAGGTAATCCTGAGGCATGGTCCTAGGGCTCAGCTCCTCCGAGAGAGAGAAAGAAAGAGAGAAAGAGAGAGTGTACTTAAATTCACACAGGACAATGGATAAGACAGGAGAAATACTCCAGATATAACAGACTGACCCTGACCCTAACTACTGCAGCATAAATACTGGAGGCTGAGACAGGAGGGGTCAGGAGACACTGTGTCCCCATCGATGATACCCCCGGACAGGGCCAAACAGGAAGGATATAACCCCACCCACTTTGCCAAAGCACAGCCCCCACACCACTAGAGGGATATCTTCAACCACCAACTTACCATCCTGAGACAAGGCCGAGTATAGCCCACAAAGATCTCCGCCACGGCACAACCCAAGGGGGGGCGCCAACCCAGACAGGAAGATCACATCAGTGACTCAACCCACTCAAGTGACGCACCCCTCCTAGGGACGGCATGAAAGAGCACCAGTAAGCCAGTGACTCAGCCCCTGTAATAGGGTTAGAGGCAGAGAATCTCAGTGGAAAGAGGGGAACCGGCCAGGCAGAGACAGCAAGGGCGGTTTGTTGCTCCAGAGCCTTTCCGTTCACCTTCACACTCCTGGGCCAGACTACACTCCATCATATGACCCACTGAAGAGATAAGTCTTCAGTAAAGACTTAAAGGTTGAGACCAAGTTTGCGTCTCTCACATGGGTAGGCAGACCATCCCATAAAAATGGAGCTCTATGGGAGAAAGCCCTGCCTCCAGCTGTTTGCTTTGTCTAGGGATAATTAGGAGGCCTGCGTCTTTTGACCGTAGCGTACGTGTAGGTATGTACGGCAGGACCAAATCAGAGAGATAAGTAGGAGCAAGCCCATGTAATGCTTTGTAGGTGAGCACTTTGTAGGCTAACACTGGAATATGATCAAATTTTTGGTTCTAGTCAGGATTTTAGCAGCCGTATTTAGCACTAACTGAGGTTTATTTAGTTTCTAATTTTTGCAATGTTACGTAGATGGAAAAAACCTGTCCTTGAAACAGTCTTGATATGTTAATCAAAAGAGAGATCAGGGTCCAGAGTAACACCGAGGTCCTTCACAGTTTTATTTGAGACGACTGTGCAACTATTAAGATTAATTGTCAGATTCAACAGAAGATCTCTTTGTTCCTTGGGACCTAGAACAAGCATCTCTGTTTTGTCCGAGTTTAAAAGTAGAAAGTTTGCAGCCATCCACTTCCATCTGAAACACAGGCTTCTATCGAGGGCAATTTTGGGGCTTCACCTTGTTTCATTGAAATGTACAGCTGTGTGTCATCTGCATAGCAGTGAAAGTTAACATTATGTTTTCGAATGACATCCCCAAGACGTAAAATATATAGTGAAAACAATAGTGGTCCTAAAACGGAACCTTGAGGAACACCGAAATTTACAGTTGATTTGTCAGAGGACAAACCATTCACAGAGACAAACTGTGAATGGTTTCCGACAGATAAGATCTAAACCAGGCCAGAACTTGTCCGTGTAGACCAATTTGGTTTTCCAATCTCTCCAAAAGAATGTTGTGATCGATGGTATCAAAAGCAGCACTAAGGTCTAGGAGCACGAGGACAGATGCAGAGCCTCGGTCTGATGCCATTAAAAGGTAATTTACCACCTTCACAAGTGCAGTATCAGTGCTATGATGGGGTCTAAAACCAGACTGAAGCATTATAATGCATTCATGTGCATTATACATGTAGGCCTATGTATTTTATAGGAAATGAGCTATAATAATCAACGTCATGACACAGGTATAATGAAAGAGCTAAAATAAGCTAAAATATGAGGATCATAATGTTAAGATACCATAATCCAATTGGTAACATATTACATGGGAAATTAAAGTGTTTAATTTACAATGTTATAATGTGTGTTACTGGTGAATTCTACACTTTGGTGGGCAAATTTCACAATTTAATTTAATCAACACATTTACAAATGGTGGCTTTGATCACAGTTTTGAAGTTTAGGTTTAGTTCATAGCTAGCTAGCAGCACAAGCAAACGTTGTGCAAATCTCTCTTCGCCCACCATCAACACCAACAATCTCTGCAATCCTCCATGCCGTTGACCTTCTGATTTTGTCTGTGTATTCTAACAAATTTACATCATATAGAATTGGAAAACCAGACACAAAGATGATTGGCTTTCCTCAATATATTTTTTTGGTTTTGCTTGTCTGGAACAAATGACAAGTTAAACTACAGTATGTTTCATGAACGGAAGATTTTAAAGCAAACATCTGCTTCTCACTTGATTAGTTAACGGCAGTGGTGGCCGCGTAACATTTGCATAAGTTGAGCAGAGCTTAACCTTTTCAACTGATCCAGTAGCAGCATTCTCACACCTTCCTGTAACGCTCGTCGTTGGAATGAGTTGAGGACCAAAGCGCAGCGTGGTGAGGGTTCATCATATATTTATTAAACAGAGAACACTAAACAAAATAACAAAGGAGAACGAAACGAAACAGTTCTGTAAGGTGACATACACATAACAGAAAACAATCACCCACACCACACAGGTGGGAAAAGGCTACCTAAGTATGGTTCTCAATCAGAGACAACGATAGACATCTGCTTCTGATTGAGAACCATAGCAGGCCAAACACAAAACCACAACATAGAAAAAAGAACATAGATTACCCACCCAACTCACGCCCTGACCATACTAAAACAAAGAGATAACAAAAGAACTAAGGTCAGAACGTGACACTTCCCCGCACCTTTCTCTGTGTGCACTTGTTGAACATGAATGATGCCACATCTGGTGAACTTCCTGTGTAACGGTGTGCTTTAGGAACCATGTAGACGTCTCCGAGCACCAAAAAATGATGTCCCCCCCACTTCTAAACCTAAGTTGCATCCCTGGAGTTCTATACACATAATACTCTGTCAAAGAAAAACTCAACCATTTGAAGAAAGGGGAATAAAAGGTGAAGAACTAGAGAGATTATTAAATGTTATTACATTTATTTATTAGCCTGCACATAAACCCAGCATTTTGACCTGAAGCCTTTGCAAAGGACGCTTTGGACAGGATTTATTTATTCGAACCTTAGTAGCCTGCACATTAACCCAACATTTGACCTGAATCCTTTGCAAAGGGTACTTTGGACAGGACAAGTCAGATATGGAATATGTTCTCAAGTGTAATAACTGTATCATAACCAATTAATTAGGCTACAATAAACTACCATTCTGACTTGACGGTGGCCTACAGCTGTAAAAATTCACGAAATCTTTAGTTTATGGTTAACTATGCATTCCTCTTAGGCGTTTCCCTGAGGGCTGTTTCCTCTCATTGCAGGTTTGTCACTCAGCCTGGTCTCATAGACTAGACGTAACATAGTAAATGTAAATGTTATGTCTACCTGTGAGTCCAGGTTAAATCACTAGGCAGATGGCTGGTATCGCTTGAGTGAGGTTTTGAATGTTGTAATTATGGCTCTGACTCTCTTCAGTGTATCAACAACTTATTTTAACATTGCATTGTTTAATCATCTTCTGAGAAGTGGACATATTCTTTTCCTCTCTGACTGTCCACTGGGCTATGTATCCTCAGGCACGGGGGAGAGTGGGAAAACCACCTTCATCAGACAGATGAGGATCATCCATGGAAGAGGCTTCTCTGAGGAGGAAAGACGGGACTTCGCCAAGCTCATCTACCAGAACATCTTCACAGCTGTGAAGGCTATGACCCGGGCCATGATCACCCTCAGACTGCCCTATGCCTACCCAGAGAATGAGGTCAGGGTCTGGTTACATACTGTTCAATCAAACTGGCCTAACCATGAGTGAAAGGCACCCTCTCTAGCATCTATCTATCTGCCCTCAGATGTATGACAGGTGGGTGCAGGATGTGGATGTCTCTGTCACCCAGCTGGACAGAGGCAATGTGGATGCCATCCGCCGTCTCTGGGCCGACCCAGGCCTCCGGGTCTGCTACAGCCGCCGCAGCGAGTACCAGCTGTTGGACTCCACAGAGTAGTGAGTACCACCAGTATCTCTTGGTCTCGCTCTCTGTCTTTTTCTCTCTCTCTGTCTCTCTCGCCGTGGGAGACATTTACTAAGCGTTTGCCCCAGGTGCAATATTTGCTAAGTTTGCTCCTGCTTTTTTCAGTAGAGGCTGAAAAAATATGAAGTAGATGGTTTTTGCTTCCTTGGTAAGATACCTATGTCAATACAAAATGTTATACCTTAATAATTACAATGAATGAAAAAAAATGATTGTTTCATTCACAGAACTGTGTCCCCATTGTACAGCACTGTGCGTTGTACACTGTCCTTATCAACTGCAAAGTACATGATGTCCATTGGAGGGGGCTAATTCTCCACAAATAAATGCACAACCAGATCTCAGCCATGTTAAAAACACATATTCACAAACAGCCATCTTGTCCGGCACCATTTGATTTAATTTTATAAATCAAATCAAATAGCAGAGAGAACAGTCTATGACTTGGGTGGCTGGAGTCTTTGACAATTTTTGTGGCCTTTCTCTGACACCGACTGGTATAGAGGTCCTGGATGGCAGAGAGCTCGGCCCCAGTGATGTACTGAGCCATACTCACCAGCCTCTGTAGCGCCTTTTGGTCTGGTGCCTTGCAGTCCGTTCCAAGCGGTGATGCAGCCAGTCAAGATGCTCTCAATGGTGCAGCTGTAGAACTTTTTGAGGATCTAAGGGCCCATGCCAAATCTTTTCAGCCTTCTGAGGGAGAAGAGACTTTGTTGTGCCTTCTTCATAACGGTGTGGGTGTGTGTGGACCATGTTAATTCCTTAGTGATGTGGACACTGAGGAACTTGAATCTCTCGACCCACTCCACTACAGCCCGATCGATGCCGATGTGGGCGTGCTCGTCCCTCCTGTTCCTGTAGTCCATGATCAGCTCCATTGTCTTGCTGACGTTGAGGGAGAGGTTGTTGTCCTGGCACTATAAAGCCATGTCTCTGACCTCCTCCCTATAGGCTGCCTCATCACCATCAGTGATCAGTTCTACCACGTCGTGTCGTCAGCAAACTTGAAGATGGTGTTGGAGTCGTACGCAGCTACACAGTGTAAGGGTGAACGGGGAGTACAGGAGGGGACTAAGCACAAACCCATGAGGGGCCCCCGTGTTGATGGTCAGAGTGGCGGATGTGTTGTTGCCTACCCTCACTGCCTTGGGGCAGACTGTCAGGAAGTTCAGGATCCAGTTGCAGAGGGAGGTGTTCAGTGTTCAGTCACTGGGTCCTGAGCTTGGTGATGAGCTTGGAGGGAACTATGGAGTTGAATGCTGAGCTCTCGTCAACGAACAGCATTCTTAGATAGGTATTGCTTTTGTCCCGGTGAGTGAGGGCAGTGAGGAGTGTAATACGGACTGCGTCATCTGTGGACACAGTCACAATACAGATCATTTCTCAAAAGTATACTTTTTCACTTTCCACCCATTCTTGAAAGCTACCCAATAGTAAAGTTATTTTCCTTTTAGAATTAATTTACTAACTAAGTTGAAATTGAATAGATTGATACAGACAAAGTCAACAAGTTGATGTCAGAGTAAATGATGCATCACATTACGAGAAAATGAAATAGGCCTAATGTTGGACTGCTATCTGTCCCTACCCGTCACCCTCCTGTCCTCTCTCTCCTTCTCCCTGCTCTCTCAGTATTTACTCAGCTAGCTCTGAGTCATTATAGCAGCATGATAAGAAACATGAACACAGTCAGTCAACATCCAATTAATGACAGGTTGTGTCAACATAAACCATTAAAACAATAATCCCAACACAGTGGTAAGGACTCCATGTGCCTTTTTCTAATTTCCCATCTCAATTCCTTCTGCACGACTGAATTTGTGTTGATTGTTGTTGTATGTAATATACAGTTGATATTACATGTCTCATGTACAGAATGAACTTGCTACTACCATTGTCATTACCATGGGAAAGATAATTGTATCACATTTTTTGTGTTCTCGGTCTTTCTTTGTCTGTTTCTCTCTCTTTTTTGCCCTCTCCCTCTTTCTCTGCTTCTGTCCATTTCAGCTACATGACAAATCTGGACCGCATATCAGCCCCAGACTACATCCCCACTGCTCAGGACGTACTGCGAGTTCGATTCCCCACCACTGGCATCCATGACTACTCCTTCACTGTGGAGAAAATCACACTCAGGTGGCCGCACCCTCACTCATATCACTCAGATTGCTCACCCTGGACTCACCCAGACTTCAAGGGAACTAATAGAACACCAGAGCTGCTGATGAGATTGTGGACTAAGCTATAGGCTATCTTTGATATTGTCTGACTCTACCCTTGGCTGTTTTAGGCACAGTGGAATTACAAGCACATACAATCACAGTTCCCAGAAAACTTGCTGAAAACATACACATTTATTTTTGTGCTTTTGAACATGGCGATGTCATTGTTTTTTATGAAACCTTTGTGTTATTAATATGAAAGGTCCAGCTGTGTTCAGGTGTGGTGTTTTTCACCACCCGTGTTGTGAAAGGTTGGACTGTAATTTGTCTCTGTAATCAGGCAGGCAGGATACAGGGATAGAAATGGTGAGGTATCAATTATGTCCTTTTTTAGAGCCAAACGCTCTATGAGGCTCATTTGCATGGGGACTTGAAAACTGTGAAAAACACATTTGATATGTGACAGAAGGAGAGAGAAGAAATAAGTCTCGGCATACACAGGAGGATATGCCTCTCAGCCTTTCTCACAGTGTTAGCTACACCTCAGACACTTCTAGCTCATTAACAACTCTGACCAGCTGCCTCATTGAGACAAGGCCCCTGCCTTGCGTGGCATCACAAACACCTTATTGATAAAGGTCACGATGGTGTGTGTGTGTGTGTGTGTGTGTGTGTGTGTGTGTGTGTGTGTAAAGAAACTTCAAGATAATATATAATAATATATGCCATTTAGCAGACGCTTTTATCCAAAGCGACTTACAGTCATGTGTGCATACATTCTACGTATGGGTGGTCCCAGGGATCGAACCCACTACCCTGGCGTTACAAGCGCCATGCTCTACCAACTGAGCTACAGAAGGACCAAGATCAGATTAAAACCTCTTGTGTGTGTGTTGAAAGATGCTCTAATAGGTGTTTCTAACTTTCTCCCTCTCTCACTGGGTAGGATTGTGGATGTGGGTGGACAGAAGTCAGAGAGGCGGAAGTGGATCCATTGTTTTCAGGACGTCACATCCCTCATTTTCCTGGCTTCCCTCAGTGAGTACGACCAGGTCCTGGAGGAGAGAGAGACCGATGTGAGTACCTGTCTGTCTTTCTGTCTCTCTGCCTGTCTGATTGTCTCGGCCTGCTTGTCTGTCTTACACACTGGCTGACTGCCTGTCTCTGTCTGCCTATCTGTCTGACTGCCTGCCTGCCTGTCTATCTGTCTGTCTATCTGTTTATCCTCTGTGTTGTCCTTGACCTTCATTTCATAGCATAGTTTGTATTTTGGTCTCAACCAAGTAAACATTGAAACCTCCGTTTTCTATGCAGAGGTTTTTCTGGCCATGGCCAACAGGTTTCAGTGTTGCGTATCAAAACCTGCTGCCATACCACTATCTCTCCAACCCTCCCTCCCTCCCTCCTGACCAAGGCTCACTAAGCCGCTTATCTTTCCTGGACACTTTTGAGACTCTCTCTACATTCATTAACCTCAACTGTGCTCCTGCCCCCATATTCTCTCCTCTCCCCCCCTCTCCCTTCCCTCTCCCCCCTCCCTCCTCTCCCCCCATTAGAACCGTATGGAGGAGAGCTTGGCTCTGTTCTACACCACCATCCACTCCCCCTGGTTCCTCAACACCTCCATCATCCTCTTCCTCAACAAGACAGACATCCTCGCTGATAAGATCCAGGCGTCCGACCTGCAGAAGTACTTCCCAGGGTTCACAGGTAGGTCTACACACACACACACACACACACACACACACACACACACACACACACACACACACACACACACACACACACACACACACCCCCTCCATCAAGGTAAATAGAGGTGTGATGATGGATGTAAACTCATTGAGTCACATCCCTTGGTGTTAGTTTTTCTTTCTCAGAGCGATGGAGTTGTAGCTAACTGCTGCTTCTGGCTGGAATAACAGAGACCTTATGACCCCAACTGGTGGGTTTTTGCATTATAGTTGGACATGTAAAAAAGACTGTAAAACCACCAGCAAATTAGCTCCAAGTGATTTTAGTTTTGTAAATCTGTTCCAAAGTATTCCCATGCGTAATAGAGAGATACTGTATATGGGATTGTGTACATAAGTAAGCAAGGTTTGAAATTATTGTTTTTTTTCCAAATATTATATCTGTTTGGGCTTTTTGCGGCTTTTTTTGGAATTATGTTCCAACCCCTTGACCATCCACTCAAGAATCTAGTTGAAGCCCTGCCTTATGATATTCAAAAAAGTCATTTAGAAAGTCATTTCAAACCTCTTTTGAAAGGGGTTTCATAGGGTGAGTTCTCACATGAATACATAACCATGCTGGCTATAGCAAAACCAGTAAACATAATGTTCTTTAAGTACCAAATCATTGTTTCTTAATGCAGTGATTATTGTTTCAGCAAGGGTTGAATGTGTGATTGATTTCATGTGTATGGTGTGGGTACATAGTTTACTAACGATGTGCCTCCACTGATGTGGAAGGAAGGTTGCCGAGCCTCTCTAGAGCTTCCCCACCACACTTCCACTCCCCCGGCATGTTGCCCATGGCAACTATAAATACCCTGCACTTTGCATCGCCAAGCCATCCCTCCAGGGGGTTTGGGGAGACTTTACTCCTTCCTCCATAAACTCTGAATTGAAGTTTTGTTTATTATCACATACACCGGATAGGTCCAGTGAAATGTGTTGTTTTACAGGGTCAGCCATAGTAGTAGGGCCCCCTGGAGCAAATGAGGTGCCATCAACGGATTTTTCACCTTGTCGGCTTGGGTATTCGAAACCAGAGACCTTTTGGTTATTGGTCCAACACTCTAACCGCTAGGCTACCTGACGCCCTGAGGTTAGGTTCATCCATATTGGCCGTTTGATGTAAAGTTTCTATTTAAACTTTTTGCGCTATAGCGTTGTGATGGTAACATTATGCGATGGTTGCCTTAGAACATATTTAATGATTTTTGTACTTCTGTACAATCTTGGGATTTTATCCTTTGCTTTTCATCTTTGTTTCTATTGGCCTCCAATTTCTCTCTCCCATTTACCCACACCCCCTGACCTCTTTTCTTCTCTCCCCTCTCTTTCTCACCTCCCTCTCCATCTCTATCCTGCCCCTGTCCTCCCCCTCACCCCACACCTGAAGGAAAGCGATGTGACGCTCAGGATGCTATGAAGTATATACAGAAGATGTATAAGCAGCAGACTCACAGCCGGGACAAGGAGAAGAGCAAGACGCTGTACCCCCACTTCACCTGCGCCACCGACACCAACAACATCTGCAATGTATTCAATGCCGTCAAGGACACGGTGCTCCTCAAGGCCCTCAGGGACTATGGGGTGATCTGATGGACCTGGGGGCCCTCCTGCCTGGGGAGCAACACTCAACCAACACTCAGGGCTGAAGAGACTCTCCCCCAATCCATTCCTCGCTCACTTTTCTCCTCTCTCCATCTCAGCGCTGGGGATGGGGATGCTTTCTGGCAAGGATCTAATCATAGTTATTTCCCCCTCTGGTTGTTATTGTATAATGTTGTGTGTAAGGGCTTGGAGATGCAGTGCCCTACCAGTGCTTGAAACTGGACTTGAGATGTCATGAAGTGAGCTTCACGATACTTTAGGATAATTTGGACATAAATGATCAAATTGGTCCCATGACAGATTTGTGCTACAAATGTTGGCATTTGGAAAACGTGCAAGGGAAACAAACCAAAGAATGGATTGCTGTCATACTGTATCTTGTACACAGACTGCTTACAGGGTAAGGGAACTAATGTGTCATTGTGTAATTTGGGTGAAATATCCCTTTAAGAGCAGGAGCTAAGTACAGGGTGAATACTAGCTGACAGGCATGCTGCTGTTAATGCTATTAGGTGGTTGAGGGAGGCCAGTAGAAATGAAAGCCTGGTATCCTGAGCGGTTCAAGTCTTGCTACTGTCTGATACCTCCAAAAAATCAACATAAAAAGAACAGAGTGGAGTTGTGATGTGAATGGTGATAGGCTACAGCCCACGGTAGGGCTTTGATTTGAGCGGTGGAGTTTCCTGATCATCTCTTCGGGCTGTGCCATCAAAGGTTACACAGCAAAACAAGGATTTAATCATTGTATTTATTATTAACATCTCTTTATTTATCGTTGGCTAGTTCTTTTACTCTGGTCCCGATATCCAAATTTATGTTCAGTCGATATTTAGCTCAGTAGGCTTTGGCTGTGCTCAAATTGTTACTAGGTCGGTAGGATTTTATATTGGATTTTATATTGGTGCAATTGAAGCAATATTGTCTCTATACATATGAGTGTAATATCCATCTCAATATGAGTGAGTGGAGCAAGGTGGAGTCTGTCTGATAATACAGGTATTAATATTCTAACCTGTGTGCGTGTGTGTGCGTGTGCGTGTGTGTGTGTGTGTGTGTGTGTGTAAAGAAACTTCAAGATCAGATTAAAACCTCTTCCATTTAATTGAATACAGTAATGACAAATTGACTTAGATCATGTAGTGTAGTATGCATCTATTTGATCAAGATTTCAGAATATTGCTTTGGGACAGTGTGAATAATGTATACAGTATAAGGATTTGACCTGTGTTTTCTAACTTTTGACCGAATAGCTTTTTTGTAAAGGATTTGAGTCTGAATGTGCAACTGTTGTATAGCTATATACGGTATCTTCCCCTGCAGAACTGAACATGAGCCCTGCTGTTGTGAAATATTAATTGTGTTCAGCTTATTTTTATATTAGACAACCTCCTCAATAGCTACAGTAACTGGAGTTGTTGTATATCTTACAGACTTAAACATTGGGAGAACTCTTATTTGGTGAAAATATTTTGTATAGATTTGGCAAGAATTTGGTGGAAATATTTTCAGATTAAAGATATGTTTTGACAAAGATTCTGTTTTTGTGTTTTTCTTCAGACTATGGTACTCATGGGAAATCTAGTGTACTGCTGAATTGCTTGCCATGTTGATATAGCTTCCTATCACTTATGACTCCAAGGAGGAGGGGCTTAGCTTAACCTTCTTTTTTCAAATAGTCATACAGGATCTTTAACCTGCCATGTATCATTTCAATAAACCCCTGTGTGCTTAAGGTGTGGCCCGAGAGAGAACCTGTAAGGACAGGTGTGTGTGTCCACAAACAGACAGCTGGCTTTGGATTTTATATTGGTGCAATTGAAGCAATACGGTTTCTGTACATATGAGTGTAATATCCATCTCAATATGTGTGTATGTATAAGATGGCTCCAGAGAAGAAGGCTGACTGTCACACCCTGACCGTAGAGAGCTTTTTATGTCTCTATTTTGGTTTGGTCAGGGTGTGATTTTGGTGGACATTCTATGTTCCTTTTTCTATGTTTTGTATTTCTTTGTTTTGGCCGGGTATGGTTCTCAATCAGGGACAGCTGACTATCGTTGTCTCTGATTGGGAACCATACTTAGATATAGATCTAGATAGATATAGGTCTGTAGCAGTTTGAGTCAAGAGTGTCTCCTTCTTTGAAGAGGGGGATGACCGCAGCTGCTTTCCAATCTATGGGAATCTCAGACGACATGAAAGAGAGGTTGAACAGGCTGGCAACATTTTCGGTGAATAATTTTAGAAAGAAAAGGGTCCAGATTGTCTAGCCCGGCTGATTTGTAAGGGTCCAGATTTTGCAGCTCTTTCAGAACATCAGCTGACTGGATTTGGGAGAAGGAGAAATGGGGAAGGCTTGGACGAGTTGCTGTGGGGCGTGCAGTGCTGTTTACCGGGGTAGGAGAAGCCAGGTGGAAAGCATGGCCAGCCATAGAAAAATGCTTATTGAAATTGTCAATTGTAGTGGATTTATCGGTGGTGACAGTGTTTCCTATCTTCAGTGCAGTGGGCAGCTGGGAGAAGGTGTTCTTATTCTCCGTGGACTTTAGTGTCCCAGAACTTTTTTGAGTTTGTGTTGCAGGATGCAAATTTCTGCTTGAAAAAGCAAGTCTTGCCTTTTCTAACTGCCTGTGTATATTGGTTTCTAGCTTCCCTGAAAAGTTGCATATCACGGGGGCTGTTCGATGCTAATGCAGAATGCCATAGGATGTTTTTGTGTTGGTTAAGGGCAGTCAGGTCTGGAGAGAACCAAGAGCTATATCTGTTCCTGGTTCTAAATTTCTTAAATGGGGCATGCTTGTTTAAGATGGTGAGGAAGGCTTTTTTTAAATAACCAGGCATCCTCTACTGACGGGATGAGATCAATATCCTTATAGGATACCCTGGCCAGGTCGATTAGAAAGGCCTGATCGCTGAAGTGTTTCAGGGAGCGTTTTACAGTGATGAGTGGAGGTCGTTTGACCGCTGACCCATTACGGATGCAGGCAATGAGGCAGTGATTGCTGAGATCTTGGTTGAAAACAGCAGAGGTGATTTTAGAGGGCAAGTTGGTTAGGATGATATCTATGAGGGTGCCCATGTTTACGGCTTTGGGGTGGTACCTGGTAGGTTAATTGATCATTTGTGTGAGATTGAGGGCATCAAGCTTAGATTGTAGGATGGCTGGGGTGTTAAGCATGTCCCAGTTTAGGTCGCCTAGCAGCATGAGCCCAGAAGATAGATGGGGGGCAATCAGTTCACATATGGTGTCCAGAGCACAGCTGGGGGCAGAGGGTGGTCTATAGCAGGCGGCAATGGTGAGAGACTTGTTTTTAGAGGGGTGGATTTTTAAACTGTTTGGGTACAGACCTGGATAGTAGGACAGAACTCTGCAGGCTATCTCTGCAGTAGATTGCAACACCGCCCCCTTAGGCCGTTCTATCTTGTCTGAAAATGTTGTAGTTAGGATGAAGATTTCAGAATTATTGGTGGTCTTCCTAAACCAAGATTCAGACATGGCTAGAACATCCGGGTTGGCAGAGTGTGCTAAAAGCAGTGAATAAAACAAACTTAGGGAGGAGGCTTCTAATGTTAACATGCGTGAAACCAAGGCTATTGCGGTTACAGAAGTCATCAACAGAGAGCGCCTGGGGTGTAGGAGTGGAGCTAGGCACTGCAGGGCCTGGACTCACCTCTACATCACCAGAGGAACAGAGAAGGAGTAGGATTAGGGTACGGCTAAAAGCTTTGAGAATTGGTTGTCTAGAACGTCTGGAACCGAGAGTAAAAGGAGGTTTCTGGGGGCGATAAAATAGCTTCAAGGTATAATGTACAGACAAAGGTATGGTAGGATGTGAATACAGTGGAGGTAAACCTAGGTATTGAGTGATGATGAGAGAGAAATTGTCTCTAGAAACATAATTGAAACCTGGTGATGTCATAACATGTGTGGGTGGTGGAACTGAAAGGTTGGATAAGGTATAGTGAGCAGGGCTAGAGGCTCTACAGTGAAATAAGCCAATAAACACTAACCAGAACAGCAATGGACAAGGCATATTGACATTAAGGAGAGGCATGCTTAGTCGAGTGATCATAAGGGTCCAGTGAGTAGTGAGGTTGGATGGGGTCACGGCGATTCAGACAGCTAGCCGGGCCATCGGTAGCAAGCTAGCATAGGATGGAGGTCTGTTTTTAGCCACCTCGTGTGTTTCTGTCGGTAGATTAGTGGGGTTCCGTGTGGTAGAGGGGATCAATCCAATTGGCAAAATAGATAAAGTTATAGTGACCCAAGAAAAATTGTCCGATGGACCTATTCAGATAGCAGCCGATAAGATCGCTAACGATTAGCGGGCCGCAGATGGGCGTTCGGGTAACGTCGCGACGGAGGGGCCAGTTGGATAACTCCCTCGGGAAGATAACGTCGGTAGTCCAGTCGTGAAGGCCCAGTGGGGCTCCGCATCGGCAGTAAAACGGGTCCGGATAGGTGATTGTAGCCCAGGAGTGGCTGATGGAACTCTTCAGCTGGCTAGCTCCGGAGTAATTGATGTTTGCTCCGGGATCGACGTAAGCCAATAGTCACAAGGATAGTAAATGTCCAGAGCTTGCGGTTGAAATCCAGGGATATGGATAGAAAAATAGGTTCGGTATGTTCTGGTCTGAGTCGCGTTGTACAAAACTGGCGATAGCTTTTTGAGCTAAAGGATAGCTATTGACCACAAACCGTGGTTAGCTGAATACTGACGTTAGTGCTTTTTTCAATAGGACAATGACCCAACACACTGCTAAGCTGTGTAAGAGCTATTTAACCAAGAAGGAGAGTGATGGAGTGCTGCATCAGATGACCTTGCCTCCACAATCACCCAACCTCAACCCAATTGAGATGGTTTGGGATAAGTTGGACCACAGAGTGAAAGAAAAGCAGCCAACAAGTGCTCAGCATATGTGGGAACTCCTTCAAGACTGTTGGAAAAGCATTCCAGGTGAAGCCGGATGAGAGAATGCCAAGAGTGTGTAAAGCTGTCATCAAGGCAAAGGGTGGCTACTTTTAAGAATCTAAAATCTAAAATATATTTTTATTTGTTTCACAGTTTTTTTATTACTACATGGTTCCATGTGTTATTTCATAGTTTTGGTAGAAAATTGTAAAAACTAAAATAAAGAAAAATGAGTAGTGTCTAAACTTTGACTGGTACTGTATATCTATATTGAATTTGTCCTTTACTACTGTAGCTCATAGAAATGCACTGAATAACACAAATCTTCAGGAATAAGGTTTTGAAGTGATTGTCCTATTTTTAGGAGATATAAGAAAACTCAGGAAATATTTACATTTTTTGGACACATATTTAACGCCTGTTTTTTTGATGGTACAAAACTACCTCCATACCTCCATTCATATGTATGGGTTACCTTCAGACGAGTCCCCTGATACTTGTGATGGTCATAGTGCAAAACGGAGAACACCATCATGTTCGTGAGAGTCTTATCTTTCCATGGAGTGGTCATATTAGTTAGCCAAACTGTTTGGACGTTACAGATGTTTTCCTGGTCTGACAAGTATAGCTGTAGCTTTGACACTTTCCACCGCAGATGCCGACATAGGTGGATGTATCAAATTGAGATGAAGCCCCTGCAACAAAAAAAACATATCTCTAGCTTAAACTGACAGATATTGATGTTTTTTTAAATTATGTTAATCAGATTGACGCACGGGTGCATCAACAGACTCATGAGGATGATTTTAATGGCCTGTCTGAATGGCAGTGGCTTGGAGACCCACTCAGAGGTTCAGCCACAGAGGCGCAATAGGGGACTAGGGGCTGCAATTCATCTTCATTTTAATTGGGAACATTTTGAGTTTAGTTTGAAACGCTGTTCTTCCACATTAATAAACCAGGGCCCGCAGCTCTTTCTCTCTATTTAATTAACGCAGTTCCAACTGATTTTGCAGAGCTGAGGGGGTGAAAAAAAGTACCACAACAAAACAAAATTACCTGATAGGCTCCTGAGTGGCGCAGTGGTCTAAGGCACTGCATCACTACAGACACCCTGGTTTGAATCCAGGCTGTATCACAACCAGCTGCGAATGGGAGTCCCATAGTGCAGTGCACAATGTGCCCATCGCCGTCCGGGTTTGGCCGGTGTAGGCTGTCATTGTAAATAAAAAGTTGTTTTTAGCTGACTTGCCTAGTTAAATAAATAGGCTTGGCTCCATATAAGGAGAATAGAAGAAACAAAGAAGGGGTATTAGTAGATGGACAAGGTCTAGCAAGACCTTTTGGAAACGATTAGAAGAGAAGATTTTCTTTCTAAAGATGGTGTTTCAGTGTGGTTTTGTTCCTGCTCAGAGGAGGAACAATGGAGGAACAGCTGTGCCAGTAATTGGTTATTGACATACAGCCTGTCTTTTGCGTGGCTTGGACTCCTAGTCAACAAAAGACTGAGCTTCTTCTGGTTGATTATCGTTGCAGGGTATTCAGATGGATGTTCCTCCCACTCCCCCTTGCTCTCCGTCACTCTGCAGGCCAGCTCTGGTCTCGGTGAGGGGTAAGCCCCGGTAGAAAAGCCCAAGCCAGCTGGTGTATCCAAGGCTAGAGCACAGCGCTGATTCCATGCTGCCAAATTGATTCATTTTGGGTGTTGATAACAATTTTAAATTGTCTTCTATTCACTGAAAATGATTGAAAAAGACCTGTGGAAGAAAAGCTTATTTGCTTCACTCTGTGGAAATTATCTGAAATGCTATTTTGTGGGGGTGAATGGAGAATATTTACAATATCTACAAATTGCAATTTCAGTCTAGCAATTGTATTTCTATCAATTAGCAAGAATAATAGGATATAGGATATATCATTTTCTTGAAGATTATTGTTTATCAAGCTGATTGATTCTCTGTGTATCGGCAGCGTAGCCTAGTGGTTAGAGCGTTGGACTAGTAACCGGAAGGTTGCGAGTTCAAACCCCGAGCTGACAAGGTACAAATCTGTCGTTCTGCCCCTGAACAGGCAGTTAACCCACTGTTCCCAGGCCGTCATTGAAAATAAGAATGTGTTCTTAACTGACTTGCCTGGTTAAATAAAGGTAAAATTAAATTAAATCTGCCTTGAGAGACATTAATGAAGATGGGAGGCTTTGTTTCTTATCAGCTTGTCCAGTCTACAGCAGCATACCCACAGAAATACACAGACAGCCACAAGGCAGAAAACAGCCAGCCCTCAAACAGCCAAAGCTATTACCTCGTCTCTCTACAACACATCACAAAGATACCTGTGTTCTAGAAGGGTGTTCTGTGCGGCTGGGGATGAAAAAGACGAGGGGAATCCTCACACAGGCCTTCCATCACTACACAGGGGAGCTAGGCAAAGGTTGTGTGTGTGTGTGTGTGTGTGTGTGTGTGTGTGTGTGTGTGTGTGTGTGTGCTTAGTTTTGGCAATGGTATTTCAGGAGAAGATGAATGTGCGTATGAGTGTGTGTCAGTATGATGTTCCCAAAAACTGCTATCAAACCCACCTTATTTATAAATCCCACTCTAGCTTGCACTCATGCACCCCAAAAATCTGATGGGGCACAAAATATGTGCACCCCACTTAAAACAGCTTTTCCTGCAATCTAGAGCCATAATCATTAGACTTAATTCTATGTAAAGCAAATATGTTTATTTTTCTGCATATCTAAGCATACCTCTTGAGCTGGGTGTATCCTCCTGGCCAGTGTTTCTTTTTTTTTTTAAGAAAATAAATATGCTTCTCTGCATCTTTGCTAAAATCTGGGTAAACGATTGAAAGGAATGTGAGTCTGATTCAGTACATTTAGTAAATGCTTGCTTTTCTACCAATCTTGCCAGCAGGCATGCCACTTTAAACAGTTCAAGCTACAGCTACTCTAACTTCATTGATAGCCTGAATTGGCATGCCCCAGTGCCCCCTATGGGCATGATGCCTCTGCTTGCACTGCAGCCATAGTTGACAAATCAATCTCTTTAAATGTCAGGCAGACATGAATATGCCAAAATCATCTCATGTCACTGGTACTTTTGGCAATGTATGAAAGATGAACTATTGTTATGTGTGTGCAAAGCAGCTCTGCGCTGACATTGCACTGTGACTATTTCCCTTTTATTAAAACCCCCGCCTACATGCACACCAGTGGAGGCTGGTGGGAGGAGCTATAGGAGGACAGACCCTTTGCAATGGCTGCAGTGGAATACATGGAACGGAGTCAAACAAGGTTTCCATGTATTTGATATGTACCATTAATTCCATTCCAGCCATTAAAATGAGCCAGTCCTCCTATAACTCCACCCACCAGCCTCCTCTGACGCACAAACACACTTATACACTTACACACACACATACACACAAACACACACATATTCATGTAATACCTTAATTTCTTCCGTCTTTTCCTTATCTGTAAGGTATTGCTGGTATCAAAGCCGAAACTTTTCTTTCCACCTAATAACCTAGTAATCATTTCAGTAAACTTTTGACTACGGCTTAGTATGAAACGGAGCCGTAATGCTGAGGCGGCAGCAGCACGCACTACGCTCTTAAACTATTGATGGTTGCTAGGCAGCGGCAGTTCTGGCAGTTCTAAACGTTGCGAGGCATGTCACTTCTCCCATCTTTTCACATAGCCCACCACTACGAATTACTGTGGGAATAAATATCACTGAGTTACGAAAGTATTGGAATACATTAGGCAGGTACAATTGAAGGCATGCATTAAATTGTTGCTTACTAAAACTCCCAAAGTCATCCAATTGTTGAAGCAGCCGACCCGCATGTGGTCAACCAGATTAGAATTTTAGCATAGTTTTGATTGGGTCAGGTCCATCGCGTTGCTTGAGCTAAGTGTGGGGTCTCGTATTGATAAATCAATCAATGTCACATTTTTGTTTTCACTGAATCTCCGTTTGGATATTGGTTAGGCTTCATCAATAAGCCTGGGGGATTGTTAGCTAAATTGAGTTGAGTGCTGCTCATTATCATCTTGTCTAGTTGGCTCATTGATAAGAACATTTTGCCATCATGTTATGTAGTTTAACATGTTGATTATTTTTGCTCTTCACTCGCAGTCGCTTAGTATCCTAGGCCAACTCCTGACCAAAAGCCTGTGGCTTCCCATACAAAAAAAAGATTGCAGTTTTGAAACGGCAGTAAAAGTGCAATAACTGCAGTGGACTGTGGTACTTTGGATGCATGTAATTGTTGAATAACTTCAGTGTACTGCCGTCGAACTGCAGTTATACTGCACTCTAATGGCAGTTACACTGCAAAATTACTACGGTGAAAAAAATGTTATTTTGGACACAGTATTTGCAGCATACTGCACTTATACTGCGGTTATACTACACTATGATTGCAATTTTTTTTTCACAAGGGTTCACTGACTTGTCTCAATCAATGTGATTTTGTTTCACTGAACTCCTGAATAGCCTATTTGGTTCATTTGTTTCTGGCTGGGCAAATAAGTGGAGGTAGTATAGTTCATCTACTCGTTTGCTCATCTCTCACTAATCAGAAACATCTCAATGTAAGACCCAATGACTAATCCCTAACAAAGTGGAGTGAGGGTAGGAAATATGAAATGCGAATCAAAAAAGCATGGGCTTGGGCTCTGTTTCAAAATATTACTTCTTTCTATGATAGCGGTTCCACAGCTTCCTGTGACAAGTTGTGTGGAAAATATCATTTATTTTATCCTGTTATATTCAATTATATTCTTACTACAAAATACACTGAGTGTACAAAACATTAGGAACACCTTCCTAATAATGAGTTGCACCCCCTTTTGCCACCAGAACAGCCTCAATTTGTCAGGGCATGGACTCTACAAGGTGTCCAAAGCATTCCACAGGGACATTGTACGCTATGTTAAAAGCATTGTGTGTGTGTGTGTGTATAACTAAACTCAGCATAAAAAGGAATGTCCCTTTTTCTTTCAGAGATAATTCGTAAAAATCCAAATAACTTTACAGATCTTCATTGTAAAGGGTTTAAACATAGTTTGCCATGCTTATTCAATTAACCATTTTGTTAGAGCGAACAGACAGTGTCTGTCGTAAAATATGCTAAACTCTCATTTCCTCCTCTGCCAAATCGCCAAATTGACAAGCTGGCTTCCAAGGCTGAGGTCCTGAGTTATATTTAAATCAAATCAAATTGTATTAGTCAAATGCACCGAATACAACAGTGAAATGCTTACTTTACGAGCCCCTAACCAACAATGCAGTACAAATAAGAATAAGAAATAAAAGTAACAAGTAAATAAAGAGAAGCAGTTAAATAACAATAGCGAGACTATATACAAGGGGGGTACCGGTACAGAGTCAATGTGCGGAGCCACTGGTTAGTCGAGGTAATTAAGGTAATATGTACATGTAGGTAGAGTTAAAGTGACTATGCATAGATGATAACTACAGAGAGTAGCAGCGGTGTAAAAATGTGGGGACTAATGCAAAAAGTCTAGGTAGCCATTTGATAAGCTATTATGGACCTCTTGGACCTAGTCTTGGCACTCCAGTATTGCTTGCTGTGCGGTAGCAGAGAGAACAGTCTATGTCTAAGGTGGCTGGAGTCTGGTATAGAGGTCCTGGATGGCAGGAAGCTTGGTCCCAGTGATGTACTGGGCCGTACGCACAACCCTCTGTAGTGCCTTGTGGTCAGAGGCCGAGCAGTTGCCATACCAGGCAGTGATGCAACAAGTGATGATGCTCTCAATGGTGCAGCTGTAGAACCTTTTGAGGATTTGAGGACCCATGCCAAACCTTTTCAGTCTCCTGAGGGGGAATAGATTTTGTCGTGTCCTCTTCACGAATGTCTTGGTGTGCTTGGACCATGTTAGTTTGTTGGTGATGTGGACACCAAGGAACTTGAAACTTTCATCCTGCTCCACTACAGCCCTGTCAATGAGAATGGGGCGTGCTCTGTCCTTTTTTCCTGCAGTCTGCAATCATCTCCTTTGTCTTGATCACGTTGAGGGAGAGGTTGTCCTAACTCCACACGGCCAGGTCTCTGACCTCCTCCCTATAGGCTGTCTCGTAGTTGTCGGTGATCCAGCCTACCACTGTTGTGTCATCGGAAAACTTAATGATGGTGTTGGAGTCGTGCCTGGCAGTTCAGTCATGAGTGAAAAGGGAGTACAGGAGGGAACTGAGCACGCACCCGAGGGACCCCTGTGTTGAGGATCAGCGTGCCGGATGTGTTGTTACCGATCCTTACCACCTGGGGGTGGTCCGTCAGGAAGTCCAAGATCCAGTTGCAGAGGGAGGTGTTGAGTCCCAGGGTCCTTAGCTTATTGATGAGCATTGTGGGCACTATGGTGTTGAACGCTGAGCTGTCGTCAATGAATAGCATTCTCACATAGGTTTTTCCTTTTGTCCAGGTGGGAAAGGGCTGTGTGGAGTGCAATAGAGTTTGCATCATCTGTGGTTCTGTTAGGGTGGTATGCAAATTGGAGTGGGTTTAGCGTTTCTGGCATAATGGTGTTAATGACTCCTTGATGTGAGTCATGACCAGCCTTTCAAAGCACTTCATGGCTACATACGTGAGTGCTACAAGTCGGTAATAATTTTGGCAGGTTACCTTAGTGTTCTTGGGTACAGGGACTATGTTGGTCTGCTTAAAACATGTTGGTATTACAGAATTGGATGAGCAGAGTTTGAAAATTTCAGCGAAGACACTTGCCAGTTGGGCAGTGCATGCTCACAGTACACATCCTGGTAATCCATCTGCCCCTGCAGCCTTGTGAATGTTGATCTGTTTAAAGGTCTTCCGGCACAGCTGGTGCTCTCATGCATGTTTCAGTGTTATTTGCCTTGACGCGAGGACAGAAGTAGTTTAGCTCGGCTGGTAGGCTCGTGTCACTGGGCAGCTCTCGGCTGTGCTTCATTTCTCATTTACAACCGCGCCTGGCCAAAATAAAGCAAATCAGTTCAACACATACAACAACACATGGAAAAAAACATACAGTCAATAATACAGTTGAAAATGTCTATACACAGTGTGTGCAAATGAGGTAGGATAAGGGAGGTCAGGCAATAAATAGGCCATGGTGGCGAAGTAATTACAATATAGCAATTAAACACTGGAATGGTAGATGTGCAGAAGATGAATGTGCAAGTAGAGATACTGGGGTGCAAAGGAGCAAGATAAATAAATAAATACAGTATGGGGATGAGGTATTTGGATGGGCTATGTACAGCTGGTGCTTAAAGCTAGTGAGGGAGATATGAGTCTCCAGCTTCAGTGATTTTTGCAGTTCATTCCAGTCATTGGCAGCAGAGAACTGGAAGGAAAGGCGGCTAAAGGAAGAATTGGCTTTGGGGGTGACCAGTGAGATATACCTGATGAAGTGCGTGCTACGGGTGGGTGCTGCTATGGTGACCAGTGAGCTGAGATACGGTGGGGCTTTACCTAGCAGAGACTTGTAGATGACCTGGAGCCAGCGGGTTTGTCGGCGAGTATGAAGCGAGGGCCAGCCAACAAGAGCATACAGGTCGCAGTGGGGGTAGTATATGGGGCTTTGGTGACAAAACGGATGCACTGTGATAGACTGCATGGTGTTCTTAAATTATAGGTTTAAGCTGCAGATTATCACTTCATGTTATCCATGTTAGTTTATGTCATGTTAACTAATTGGTAGAATGGTATGTTCTAGATTAGGTTTATTCTTTATGACTTTTATGTTATGGTATAACTCTCTATCACCACCAATCCTAAATTTAAATATTTTAAACATCAGCCATTTACCTCTTTAAGGATCTGGTGCAACAGTGTGTAACATTCTTATCTAGTTCATGCCCCTGGTAATGGTATATCCCTTCCCCAGACACACACTTCTGTCTCACTCACCTCCCACTCAAAACGAGAGAGAGAGAGAGAGAGAGAGAGAGAGAGACAGAGAGACAGACAGTCCTCTGTGTTCTGATGATGACGGCCCTGCTGACACTGCTGACACTTGAGCTAATGCGAAAGTAAACACAGGTCTAATTGTGCCACCAGGACATCTAACAGGCATCACATCCAGATCAGGTCAGCTTGATGGGAGGGGGAGAGAGTCTGTTTATATGTGCTCTCCTTTACGCCTCAGGGGACTATGTGTCTGTTCCTCTGTATTCTGTATCACTGATTCTGTCTAGAAACACATTACAGCTCTGGGCTTCCAGGAAACCAGGGATGGAAAGGTGGGTGTGTGTGTGTGTGTGTGTGTGTGTGTGTAAAGGTATAACTGTCTGAGATAGTGATAGCATCTCCATATCTGAGAGGGTGCTGGGCTATTTTGGATAACTCCTCCAATGTAATAGAAGTTATTATTGCACTCATCAGAGCATGCAGATAATGCAGATAAAACTGGCTTCCTGAGACAGCTCTTCAACAATGATGTCCAGAGTCTAATCTGAACAATTACAATTCCTTGAGAAATGAGAATGTGACTCTTTCTGAGTGAACTACTTGAATGGCAATTGACTTTGGCACTTTTGGTACTCCGCGGATACATGCTACTGCACATGCTCACACACTTATCTTTCTTTGATCAACATGATTATCTTGATTTGAATATGCACCTTATGTGAAGTAGTTGTTTGATGTGAACATGACACAAAAAGCACAAAGATTCATATACAAAAAAAAGATCAGTGTCAAGTGAATACAGAAACAATATCAAAATGTAACATTGTTACAATATCAATTTCCCAGTGATACACTACATGTCCAAAAGTATGTGGACACCCCTTCAAATTTGTGGGTTTGGCTATTTCAGCCACACTTGTTTCTGACAGGTATATAAAATCGAGCACACAGCCATGCAATCTCCATAGACAAACTTTGGCAGTAGAATGACCTTACTGAAGAGCTCAGTGACTTTCAAGGTGGCACCATCGTAGGATGCCACCTTTCTAACAAGTCAGTTTGTCAAATTCCTGCCCCTGCTAGAGCTGCTCTGGTCAACTGTAAGTGCTGTTATTGTGAAGTGGAAATGTCTAGGAGCAACAACGGCTTAGCCGCAAAGTGGTAGGCCAAACAAGCTCACAGAACGGTACCGGCGAGTGTTGAAGCGCATAGCACGTAAAAAATAATCTGTCCTCAGTTGCAACACACACTATCAAGTTCCAAACTGCCTCTGGAAGCAATGCCACTGCAATAATTGTTTGTCGAGAGCTTCATGAATTGGGTTTCCATGGCCGAGCAGCCGCACACAAGCCTAAGAATACCATGCGCAATGCCAAGCGTTGGCTGGAGTGGTGTAAAGCTCACCGCCATTGGACTCTGGAGCAGTGGAAACACGTTCTCTGGAGTGATGAATCATGCTTCACCATCTGACAGTCCGATGGACGAATCTGGATTTGGCGGATGCCACTCTCTTTTCTCAAACATAGTGGTGGCTGCATCTTGTTATGGGTATGCTTGTAATCGTTAAGGACTGGGAGTTTTTCAGAATAAAAAAAACGCAGGCAAAATCCCAGCACAGGCTAAATTTGGTGGTCAGTGCCGATTAAGATAAGGGAGGACAAAAATGTTTCCATGAGCATGGCCTTATTTCTATTACAGCATATTGGATGACTGTCATTCATATTCCATTCAATCAGTTCAATGTAACATCAATAAGTTATGGCTACTACATCAATCTTAAATGTTCTCTGTACCCATCATGAGGTTGCTACAACCTAGCTTATAAATGAAAGTATATAATGTAGGTGCACACAGGTCGAGAGACAAATTTGAGGTAACTAACAAGAGTAACTAATAGACAGAGATTTTAACAAGAGTCTCTCTCACTCTCATATATATATATATATATATATATATATATACACTCTAGACACCTAAAACAATCCTGCCATAAAGTTTCAATCATTTATTAGAAGATACATCAAAACAACTGCTACTGAACTTCAAGTAGGCCTACAATTTAAACACTGGCCCGAATGTCTGTGAAAACAATTAACCTTTGGGAGATAAAACTTGCACTGCAGTGCTAGCTAGCTGTAGCTTATGTGTTCAGTACTAGATTCATTCTCTGATCCTTTGATTGGGTGTACAACATGTCAGTTCATGCTGGAGGAGCTCTGATAGTTTGGAGGACGTCCTCCGGAAGTGGTCATATTTACTGTGTAAGTCTGTGGAAGGGGGTGAGAAACATGAGCCTCCTAGGTTTTGTATTGAAGTCAGTGTATCCCGAGGAGGACAGATGCTAGCTGTTTTCCGGCTACACCATGGTACTACCCTACAGAGTGCTGTTGAGGCTACTGTAGACCTTCTTTGCAAAATAGTGTGTTTTGATCAATTATTTGGTGACTTGTGATTATATTTAGTATAGTTTTATCTAAAAATAACTTTTTAATTGTTTAAAAATGTATTTTTTTAATGAAATTCACTGAGGAGGATGGTCAGGGCTTTGGATAGTAACAGCACCCACACACTCACTGTGCCCATCTTTTGTCTATCTCCACAAATGACACAGTCATTATAGCCTGTCATTACACCTGACTGTACAGAGAGAAGAGTCATAGTGGACTCAGTACAACAGATATTTGAATGCATATCATTTGCCAGAGCCAATTATGCACTCGTATGATAGCACACCTGGCTGCTCTATTGCAAATCTGGTCAAGCATCTGACTCAGATGATGAGAACACACGCTTGGATTACTTGATGAGTAAGAACCAGTATTTACCAAAAATCTTATCTTTAGCTTCACTGTTGATGATAAAAACATGTGATAAAAACACCTGATCCACTTATACCTCCCTCCTCTCTCTTTGTTCTCACTTCATATCCAGTGGTTGGTTAGTGTGCAATTACCTTCTGTGGTGTTTTGTCTCTCACAATTTACACTCCAATTTGCTTCGTAAAAGCATGTCTCTCAAATCTGTCAACATTTGGGGGTACAGATGTAAGATCTTAGTTTGACCAGTACTGTCGCAGCAAAATAATCCTGCAGCAACAGGATTTGAATGTGTAGTCCATAATGTTACTTGATTGATGGTTAGGCTATTAGCTAGCCAAACTTGAAAAGTATTGCTACATGAAAAGTGCAATACTGTTAACATAACCATGTTTTAGCTAAGATTTTCAGTGAATTTATATAAATCACAAAGCTTATCTGCATTTCCTGCAGTGCAGGAAAATACTCAGCAACAAAGCAGTGATCAAATTAAGATCCTTCACCTGTAGTGACAAGAAGGCTGTGGCCCGTGTTGCGTCAGTGGATCAGTGGATGGTGAGTGCTAGGTGTCTTATTTACATATTGCATACTAATGGTTGTTTGATTAGGAGTGGTGAATGAGGCTGACCTTTCCTGCTGTGTAAAACCTGTGATGAGGTCCATTCTGTGAGCAGTGGGACTAATTGTACTGCAGGTACGCCCTCATAACACACACACACACACTTGCACACACAGACACCTGCACACACCTACACACAGTCACACACTCTTAACCAAAACACACAAGCAGAGGTGTGAGCCCATCTTTGCAAAAGAATGATAATATTCCCATCACAAAGTAATTTTCCACTTGATGGAGCTGGGGGCAAGTCCCACTTGGTGTGCAGTGTGAGGGCTATGCTGATTGTGGATGAGGAGTGGTGGGGGATATTTAAAAACATGCTTACAAAATAGACATTACAGAACACTTACACTACCAACCCATTGTATAGGCCTAATGATATTTTCCAGACTAGAGAAATGGCCTGCCAGACCTTCAAGGCTATAGTAGTGTGAATGTGTGTGTGTGTCCATGTGCGTGTGTGTGTTCAGATCGGATTGCAACTCGGCTATTGAGGTTGAGGGCCATGGGGGTTGGATTAATCTCATCCAACAGTCTATTTACACTTGTTATTTTCCATGAACTGTGGTTCTCGTCTGGGCAGATATGTGTCTGTCTACCACAGAGCAAAGATTCCTGTCTTATTCAGGCGAGAACTTTTGCAGATGAAAACCTTGCATATTAAATCGGTTCTGAGAGTATCACCCTTAAACCAAGGAACAAATACACTTGGCTATAATTCCTCATATCCCCCTGTAACATTCCCAAAGAGGTGATACATGGAGAGCCCAGGTAATATAGGCTATTATTCACCCTGTTGCCCTGGATGGGTCCGGATTAACGGGATGGGAGCTGTGGTGAAGTGAAGTCAGCAGCTGGAGACCACGTGAACAGAACCTTGGGCGAGGTGAGTGCTGACACTGGCGGAAGCCAGGGTGCTGTTACCCTGGATAAAGTGGCGATAGAAGTTGGCGAACCCCAGGAAACATGGCAGCTGCACCCTGAAAGTAGGCTGGGGCCAATCCACCACCACTCTCACCTTCCCGGGATCCATTTGTACAATCCCTGCAGCAATGATGTAACCTAGAAAAGGAACGGTGGAGCAATGGAACTCGCACTTCTCTGCTTTTACAAACATCTGGTTCTCCAGGAGGCGTTGGAGAACTTGTCAGACGTAGAACACATGTCCTTGGGTGGAGCGGGAGAAGATGAGGATGTCATTGAGGTAGACAAAGACGAACCGGTTCAACATGTCGCGGAGAACATCATTGACCAGAGCCTGGAACACAGCATGGGCTTTTGGTAAGGCCAAATGGCATGACCAGGTACTTGTAGTGACCGTTGGCTATGTTGAAAGTGGTCTTCCACTCGTCCCCTTCCCGTATCTGCACCAGGTAGTAGGCGTTCCGTAGATCCAGTTTGCAAAGCACGGTGGCCCCCTGGAGTGGCTCGAAGGCAGAGGAGATGAGGGGTAGCAGGTCTTCACCGTTATGTCATTGAGACCCCGCGAGTCGATGCACGGGCGCAGGGTCTTGTCCTTCTTCTCCACAAAGAACCCTGCACCGGCGGGAGAAGAAGGTCTGATGAATCCTGCAGCTAGGGAGTCCCCAATATAGGTCTCCATCGCCTTGGTCTCTGGTCCCGATAGAGAGTACAGTCATCCCCGGGGCAGAGTGGTGCCTGGGAGAAGGTCAATCCCACAGTTATAAGGTTGGTGCAGCAGAAGTGAAGTTGCCCGGGCCTTGTTGAACACCTCCCGGAGGTCCAGGGCGGCTTCCAAGCCCCCAGGAAGACGTCCCGGGGCAGGTTCTGCTGACTTCAGGCAATAGGGGTGGCAGAACGGGGGGGGGTGGAATTGTGTCACTGGAGCCAGGAGAATCTCAATACCACAGGAATCTGAGGAGACTTAACCTTTTCCCACGTATTAACAAACGGGTGTGATCATTCTATAGTGGTCCCTGTTGCTTCTGATCAAACCGGTGTGATTAGAACACTTGATTGGAGCTCTTATTTAGAACGTCCATTTTCGATTGACGCAACAATCAGAATTTGAGCTGGCCACACTTTTTTTTCACATAAACATTTTGCACAAAGTTATGTCCAGAATGTGACTGTTTTTGGATGCAATGTTCAGTCAGACATTCACAGATGTAGCTACAGCATAACACAATAATCCAAACCAGAAAATGTAGGCTACATTTGTCCTAGCTGAGGAAAGATTGACGTAACACAAGCAATCATATTTGTTTAACTCCCGGCTGACAGAAACTACAATATGAATGAGCTAATAGCAATTACTATTTATAATGAATCACATCACGGGTGAGCTCACCATTGATCGAAATAATTGAATAAAACACTTTGTAGAAATCAAAAGTAATCCAATGATGGGGCCGGAATGTTTATTTTTTCACATCAACCAAAGATAAGAGGAGACAAGATGAGTTGTCTGTTTATACGTCTACAATCATCCAGGGAATAAACTTCACCCAGGGAATTCATTCACTTCCGGAAAAAGACGAGTGAACCATTCCTTCACCTCATTATAACATCTTTGGTCTGACAGATGACACCCAGAATGTCATATACATGTTTGTTGTATAATGTCAACAAACATGACGACACACATAGCTGGGAAATAACTTAGCTCATTATCATCAGTACAACCTTTAAAAAAGTATTTTACACACATAATAGGTGTCCATTACAATGGATGCAATAATCGGAATGCATTATTTATTACAAGTATACACTTTAGAAATGAGTTGAGTCACTGGATAGATAGCACCTTTTCTTCTAAGAGTGTATCTAGAACTTACAGGGTTCTTTGGCTCCCCATAGTAGAACCTCATTTCTAAGAGTGTAGCCTGTCAGGGAATCAAGAATAAGCATAATTTGAGTTGGCTTTCAGTTCTACAGTAGATGTTTGATATACATTTAATCTATATGATATGATCTGCAACTGAAATTACTCCTCATATATTAAGACTACTTTAGTTGTTAATTATTAACTAAATTTGAAAAAACACATATTGGAGAGGGGGGCTGCCACACTGGGCGCCCGTGGAGCAGTTATTTTCGGGGGTTAAGGGCCTTGCTCAAGGGCACAACAGTAGGCAATGGCATCTAGGATTTGATACCAGCAACCTTCCGGCTGCCAGCTCACTTCCCAATAGAATTTTCCCACCTGCACACCTTTCTCCACAATTTATGCATGAACTTCGATCTGCCATTATAACCATCTCTATCTTCTGTAATAACTTTGTCTCAAAACTTCAGGCTGAATGTTTCTGTTTTTATTACAGTTTAAACCTTTGATTCAAAGGTTTTCAGCTGCCTCTGCTGCTTCTGCTTTTCCCTGGTGTTGTCTTCATCCAGACAGCTCGTCCTGCTTCACTGTGTGACTGATACACCGGAGAGAAGAGAGGGAGGGAAGGAGAGGGTGAGATGGCTGTGGGTGGACTGGTGGCAGGTTTATCATATTTTATCTGCCCATTTTATCTGCCCATTCATATGACATGTTTCGTTACTAATACAGTGGAAACATACATTGTTAATTCAGCTAGTAATGCTGAATATTCCCCCTTTGACACAAAGTTTAAATGACCATGTCTGTCTGTCTGTCTGTCTGTCTGAAATAACTCCTGAACCCTGACTCCATTGAGGAGACATAAGATAGTGAGACTGAGTCAAAAAGAGGCCAGCAGTATTCGCATTTTGATGATTCCTCTGATTAGGAACGACTGGTCCTACAGCCACCATTCTATCCTCAATTCATTTTGAATGAATTACATTTCACATGGAGTGAAATTTCATTATCTCACACATGATTGTACTTGTCACATCCTGATCTGTTTCACTTGTCTTTGTGATTGTCTCCACCCTCCTCCAAGTGTCGCCCATCTTCCCCATTATCCCCTGTGTATTTATACCTGTGTTCTCTGTTTCTGTTGCCAGTTCGTTTTGTTTGTCAAGCCTACCAGCGTTTTTTCCCCTTGCGCCTGTCTTTGCTATAGTTCCTGTTTTCTTGTTTCCCGGTTTCGACCATTCCTGCCTGCCCTGACCCTGAGCCTGCCTGCCATCCTGTACATTTGCCCCACCTATATGGATTACTGACCTCTGCCTGCCCTTGACCTGTCCTTTTGCCTGCCCCTGTTTGAATAATAAACTTTTGTTATTTCGACACTGTCTGCACCTGGGTCTTACCTTAAGCGTGAAAGTACGAACTGGCCATGACTGACCCAGTAGACGACTCGGACGAGCTTCGCAAAGCCATTTCCTCCCAAGGAGCCATCATTGGTAGGCATGAGGAGTTGCTTCGTGGCCTTGTGGAAGGGGTCCAGACCTTGGCCGAACGCCATGACCAAGCGGTGAACTCATTTCTGGTGCAATTCTGCGGGTTGTCTGGGAGGCAGCCTACCATAATGGTAATCTCACAGCCCCTCAGTAGCCCAGCTGTTAGCGGCGCCGCCTAACTGGTTATCCCAGTTTCCCGGGAACCCCGCTCACCTCCACCGGAATGATTCGATGGAGAGTCGGGCATTTCTTGCTCAGTGTGCCCTCATCATCGAGCTTCAGCCCTCCTTCTTCCCCTGGTACCGCTCTAAAATAGCGTACCTCATCACACTGATGTCCGGGAAGGCTCGCGCCTGGAGTACAGCAGTATGGGAACAACAGTTGGCCATATTCTTCAGTCTGGAGGAGTTCGTGGTGGAGGTCAAGAAGGTTTTTGATGCCCCATTGTCCAGGAGAGAGGCTGCCCGGAAGCTACACCAGCTTCAGCAGGAATGCAGAGTGACTTTTCCAGTCATGTTTGGTTTCATTGCATTCAACTGGTTTGTTTGTAACACAACCAAACGTGATGGGTTATTTCGCGGGACGTATTGACTGAAAGAAACCGATTTGAAGACAACAAGTAATGACATCATTGTGCACCAATGATATGACCGCTGTTTCGTTGATTGACTGTATTTTAACCCAATGACCACAGATCGTCTTGAAATATAGCTGGGTAGATAGCCAATGAGCTGAGGTAAACGGCAATATGTCATGTTTATGTGTTGGAAGACCAACCCATGTAGTAAACTCCGGCGTAAAGAGGGTCATTCACCATTGAAGATTCATACCGGAAGGAGCCATGCATGTTACGCACAGCGTTGTTTTGGGAAAGCGCATCTTCAGCTGTTTATATATCAATCAGTATGGCGACTAAGGCGGGGAAAGCTAAATCTAAGTCTAGATATACAGATGTACACACAATTTTAGAATAAATTGATCGGGAAAGTGAGACAGAGATTGTTGGAGGACGATTCATTTAGCGATTCCCAAATGGAGGAATATTTTTTGAACGTAGAGGACATCGTTTTGGACTGGTAAGTTCTTCTCATGCTAATGCTGTTTGAAATTAATAATATAAAATATTATTTGTGATTATTTTTTAATTTTAGTAGCAATATGTAAAAATGTAATGTAATGAAATGTGAGATGCGTGTGTCTGCTGCCCCAACCCACCCCCACATGAAATAGCTTATTTGAGGCTGTTGAGGGGAGGGCAGGTGAAATGGAGACAGTAGATACAAGAGGACAACCAAAAGGACACATCATAACATATAAATCTGTCAATTCATTTTGACATGCACCGTCTACCTTATTCTCTCTCACACAAACTGCAGAAGGCTCAACTCCACGGGGTAACCATATAGATTCTTCTCCGCTCTACTGTTTATGTTATGGTTAAAAATAATATTTATTTCAGTTTTTTATATTTTACAATCATAAACTGTTCACATACAGTTGAAGTTGGAAGTTTACATACACTTAGGTTGGGGTCATTAAAACTTGTTTTTCAACCACTGCAAATTTCTTGTTAACAAACTACAGTTAGGACATCTACTTTGTGCATGACACAAGTCATTTTTCCAACAATTGTTTACAGAGATTATTTCACATATAATTCACTGTATCACAATTCCAGTGGGTCAGAAGTTTACATACACTAAGTTGACTGTGCCTTTAAACAGCTTGGAAAATTCCAGAAAATTATGTCATGGCTTTAGAAGCTTCTGATAGGCATGGCTTTGCGAGTCAATTGGAAGTGTACCTGTGGATGTATTTCAAGGCCTACCTTCAAACTCAGTGCTTGACATCACGGGAAAATCAAAAGAAATCAGCCAAGACCTCCAAACAAAATTGCAGACCTCCACAAGTCTGGTTCATCCTTAGGAACAATTTCCAAACGCCTGAAAGTATCAGTACCAGTTCATCTGTACAAACAATAAATAGTACGCAAGTATTAACACAATGGGACCACGTAGAAGTAATTTCGCTCAGGAAGGAGGCACGTTCTGTCTTCTGGAGATGAACACGAAAAGTGCAAATCAATCCCAGAACAACAGCAAGGACCTTGTGAAGATGCTGGAGGAAACAGGTACAAAAGTATCTGTATCCACAGTAAAACGAGTCCTATATCGACATAACCTGAAAGGCCGCTCAGAAAGGAAGAGCCGCTGCTCCAAAACCGGCATAAAAAAGTCAGACTACGGTTTGCAACTGCACATGGAGACAAAGACCGTACTTTTTGGAGAAATGTCCTCTGGTCAGAAACAAAAATAAAACTGTTTCGCCATAATGGCCATTGTTATATTTGGAGGAAAAAGGGGGGGAGGCTTGCAAGCCGAAGAACAACATTCCAACCGCGAAGCACGGGGTGGCAGCATCATGTTGTGGGAGTGCTTTGCTTCAGGGGGGACTGGTGCACTTCACAAAATAGATGGCTTCATGAGGAACAAAAAATATGTGGATATATTGAAGCAACATCAAGACATCAGAAGGGAAGTTCAAGCTTGGTTGCAAATGGGTCTTCCAAATGGACAATGACCTCAAGCATACTTCCAAAGTTGTGGGAAAATGGCTTAAGGACAACAAAGTCAAGGTATTGGAGTGGCCATTACACTGGGAATGTGATAAAATAAATAAAAGCTGAAAGAAATCATTCTCTCTACTATTATTCTGGCATTTCACATTCTAAAAATAAAGTGGTGAACCTAACTGACCTAAGACAGGGAATTATTACTCGGCTTAAATGCAGTTTAAATGTATTTGGCTAAGGTGTATGTAAACTTCCAAATTCAACTTTCATACCAATACATTTGAGCTCACAATTACATAACATGATTTACAGAATTTTAGTCCATATTATTTATTATTTATAGTTTAGTTTAGATTTTCCAGCAGTTTTTTCCTTATGCCCCCGCCCCTTGACCCGTGGAGTCCAGTTATAACAGCCCTTTATTAGTGACTCAAGACCATTATAATGAACCAAGATGATCCAGGCACAGATTAGTAACTGTATGTTTGGGGGGATGGTATGTTTGATTGTGCCGTAGATTAAAGTGCCTTCAAACACGTCAGACAACAGATAACACTGATGCTCCAAAGGGAGTTCAGTCATTTCAGATAATATGTCCGCTAACGTAATGGAATCCATTACAGGGAATTCACATCTCGGCTATAATTGGCCAATGGCTGCACAACCTTCATCAGTCATTATCAAGCACAGAGTACAGGGATGGAGTAGCAGTCTATGCTGGAGAGTCGATTTAGACAGCAAATCAGCAATGTAATTAAAGAGGGGAATGGAGAAATAAAGTAGTAAAGGTTGAAGAAACAGAGAGGACCTCCGGTGGGAAAGAATGGGGGAAAGGATATGGATGGGGAAAATGACAGCGAAGAATATTGCTAAATTATGAATAATTGCTATTTGATTAAAGCTCCTCAAAATATGTGACTTGAAAATAAAGAGAATTACCAGCAGATAGATGCTGTACCTTACTAAAAATTGGACAAATTAAGACATTTTTAAAACCTCACTGAAGCCATGACTGGATGAAAGGAAACAGATTTTTCACTAATATTTAGGATGATGATTCACTTGAAGTCTTTCAATCAACTCACATGCTGTGTAATGAGACTACCTTCAGTCTGACTCCGAACCTGTCAATATCAACACCTCCTTGTGTTCTATTTCTTTCCTTCCCTTTGCCTCCCCCTACCTCAATCAATCTCTATATTTCTATCTGTATCTCTATCTCCAATAGTCCACAATGAGAGATGTACGCACACAGTCAAGCATATACCATAAATACCCATAACCCACCGAATTACTGTCTATCCCATAAACAGAGGGAGGGGTTCAGTCCCAGGGTCTTTAGTTTAGTGTTGAGCTTGGAGGGCACTATGGTGTTAAATGTAGATAGTCAATGCAATCAATGAACAGCATTCTCACGTAGGTGTTCCTATTGTCCAGGTGGGAAAGGGCAGTGTGGAGTGCTATAGAGATTGCGTCATCTGTGTATCTGTTGGGGCGGTACGCAAATTGGAATGGGTCCATGGTGTCTGGGATGATGGTGTTGATGTGAGCAATGGCTACAGAAGTGAGTGCTATGGGTCGATAGTCATTTAGACAGGTTACCTTGGTGTTCTTGGGCAAAGGGACTACAGTGGTCTCCTTGAAACATCTAAGTATTACAGACTGGGTCAGGGAGAGGTTTAAAATGTCAGTGTAGACACTTGCATTCTCATAGCATGGGCTGACCAGGTGGCATCTGCAACTGTATTGCTTCCGTCCCTCTCCTCGCCCCTATCTGGGCTCGAACCAGGGATCCTCTGCACACATCAACAACTGCCTCCCACGAAGCATCGTTACCCATCGCTCCACAAAAGCCACAGCCCTTGCAGAGCAAGGGGAAAAACTACTTCAAAGTCTCAGAGCAAGTGACATCACCGATTTAAACACTATTAGCGCGCACCCTGCTAACTAACTAGCCATTTCACACCGGTTACACTCACCCCCTCCTTTTCCGCAGCAACCAGTGATCCGGGTCAACAGCATCAATGTAACAGTATAGCTTCCGTCCCTCTCCTCACCCCTACCTGGGCTCTAACTTGGGATCGTCTGCACACAGCAACAACTGCCTCCCATGAAGCATCGTTACTCATCGCTCCATAAAAGCCACGGCCCTTGCAGAGCAAGGGGAACAACTACTTCAAAGTCTCAGAGCAAGTGACGTCACCGATTTAAACACTGTTAGCGTGCACCCCGCTAAATAACTAGTCATTTCAGACCGGTTACACATCCTGGTAATCAGTCTCGCCCTGCAGCCTTCTGAATGTTAACCTGTTTAAAAGTATTACTGGCCTCTCGGGTCTAAGGCACTGCATCGCAGTGCTAAAAGCATCACTGTCACAGCTGGCCACGACCGGGGGATCCATGAGGCGGCACACAATTGGTCCAGCTTTGTCCGGGTTTGGGGAGGGTTTTTGGCCGGCCAGGATTTTCTTGTCCCATCGCGCTCTAGCGGCTCCTTGTGGCGGGCTGGTCACATGCACGCTAACTTCAGTCGCCAGTTGTACAGTGTTTCCTCTGACACATTGGTGCAGCTGGCTTCCAGGTTAAGCGAGCAGTGTGTCAAGAAGAAGTGCAGCTTGGCAGGGTCATGATTCGGAGGAAGCATGGCTCTCGACCTTCGCCTCTCCTGAGTCCGTACGGGAGTTGCAGCGATGGGACAAGACTGTAACTGCCAATTGGGGAGAAAAAGGGGTAACATGTACAAAACAAATTATCATAAAAAAACTACAATCAAAAATGACTTACATCGGCGATGGAGACAGTGTGATCACACAGTCATCCTGAGCAACTTATAGGTGTCCTGCTCCTTGAAAGCGCCAGCTCTCGCCTTTAGCTCAGTGCGGATGTTGCCTGTAATCCCTATCTTTTGTATGGGATATGTACGTACTGTCACTGTGGGGATGACGTCGGCGATGCACTTATTAATGAAGCCGGTGACTGATGAGGCAAACTCGTCAATGCCATCGGATGAATCCCGGACCATATTCAAGTCTGTGCTACCGAAACTGTCCTGAAGCTGAGCATCCGCTTCATCTGACCACTTCTGTATGAAGCGCGTCACTGGTACATGCTGTTTGAGATTTTGCTTGTAAGCAGGAATCAGGAGGATAGAATTATGGTCAGATTTGCCAAATGGAGGGCGAGGAAGAGCTTTGTATGCATCTGAGTGTGGAGTAAAGGTGATTTAGAGTTTTTTTGCCTCCAGCTGCTCAGATGGCATGCAGTTTTCCTGCATTAAAGTCACCGGCCTCTAGGAGCACCGCCTCTGGATGAGCCCTTATGGCCCCATACAGTCCAATCCACAATGAGACACAGTCAAGCGTCTACCATATATACCCGTAACCTTTACTATCATTTTTTTATGTTGTTGTAAAAATTAGGGGGTAGAGCAGCTTCAAAATTGCAGATAAAAAAAATCTCTTATATCAATGTAAATTTCGGCATAATTTCCCATCCCCATATATTTTGGGGTAAATATATACAGTACCAGTCAAAGATTTGGACACCTCATTCAAGGGTTTTTTGTATTATTTTCAACATTGTAGAATAATAGTGAATACATCAATACTATAAATAACACACATAGAATCAAGTAGTAACCAAAAACAAATAAAAAATATTTTTGATTTTAGATTCTTCAAAGAAGCCAACCTTTGCCTTGATGACAGCTTTGAACACTCTTGGCATTCTCTCAACCAGCTTCATGAGGTAGTCACATGGAATGCATATCAATTAACAAGTGTGCCTTGTTAAAAGTTAATTTGTGGAATTTATTTTCTTCTTAATGTGTTTGAGCCAATCAGTTGTGTTGTGACAAGGTAGGGGTGGTATACAGAGATAGCCCTATTTGGTCAAAAAAGGCCATATTATGGCAAGAACAGCTAAAATAAGCAAAGAGAAACGACAGTCCATCATGACTTAATCTGTGGTATTGTGAGCTCCCGAGTGGCGCAGCGATCTAAGGCACTGCCTCTCAGTGGTAGAGGAATCACTACAGACCCTGATTTGATGCCAGGCTGTATCACAACCGGCCGTAATTGGGAGTCCCATAGAGCAGTGCACAATTGGCCCAGCGTCGTTCGGGTCATTGTAAATGAGAATTTGTTCTTAACTGACTTGCCTAATTAAATAAAGGTTAATTAAAAAATAAGACATGAAGGTCAGTCAATACGGAACATTTCAAGACCCAGAGTTACCTCAGCTGCAGAGGATTAGTTCTTTAGAGTTAACTGCATCTCAGATTGCAGCCCAAATAAATGCATCACAGAGTTTAAGCAACAGACACATCTCAACATCAACTGTTCAGAGGAGACTGCATGAATCAGGCCTTCATGGTCTAATTGCTGCAAATAAACCACTACAAAAGGACACCAATAAGAAAAAGAGACTTGCTTGGGCCAAAAAACACAAGCATTTGACATTAGTCCGATAGAAATCTGTCCTTTGGTCTGATGAGTCCAATTTGAGATTTTTGGTTCCAACCACTGTGTCCTTGTGATATGTAGAGTAGGTTAACAGATGATCTCTGCATGTGTTGTTCCCACTGTGAAGCATGTAGGAGGAGGTGTGATGGTGTGGAGATGCTTTGCTGGTGACACTGTCTGTGATTTATTTAGAATTCAAGGCACACTTAACCAGCATGGCTACCACAGCAGTCTGCAGCGATATGCCATCCCATCTGGTTTGCACTTAATGGGACTATAATTTGTTTTTCAACAGGACAATGACCCAAATCACATCACCAGGCTGTGTAAGGACTATTTGACCAAGAAGAGTGATGAGTGCTGCATCAGAAGCCCTGGCCTCCACCATCACACAACCTCAACTCAAATGAGATGGTTTGGGATGAGTTGGACTGCAGAGTGAAGGAAAAGCGGCCAACAAGTCCTCAGCATATGTGGTAACCCCTTTAAGACTGTTGGAAAAGCATTCCTCATTAAGCTGGTTGAGAGAATGCCAAGAGTGTGCAAAGCTGTCATCAGGGCAAAGGGGGCTACTTTGAAGAATCTCAAATATATTTTGATTTGTTTAACACTTTTTTGGTGTTCTTCCAACTAATTCCAACTCACACTCAAACACATAGATCCCCTGAACGCAGCTCACTCTCCAGATCCCAATCACCTGAATTCTGATCACCTGTTCACACATCTGTATGTCCTTATCACACACTATTAAATTCAGTTCTTTGCACCCCATCACTGTGAGGTATTGTTTGTTTTGTGATACATGTCTTTCGGAGTACTGGGTTTCCCATAATTTACTCCTCCCGTGTATGATAGTTTTTTCCTGCCTCACTAACGACGCCTTTTGCCTTTTCCCTGCCTGTACTTTAGGCTATTGGATTTCCTGTTATCTACCTATTGCCTGATCTCCCAGAAGATGTTAGTTACTAGCCTTTTCCCTGCCTGTACTTTAGCCTATTGGATTTCCTGTTATCTACCTATTGCCTGATCTCCCAGAAGATGTTAGTTACTAGCCTTTTCCCTGCCTGTACTGTTGCATTTTTGGACCCTGTGTATGACCTTCTGCCTGCCCCTGGACCCAGCTACCTGCCTCCTCCTGCGGTCCTTTACAATAAACACCTGCTGCGCCCTGTGCTTGAAACCAAATCTCTGTCTCCCATCGTGTTCATTACATCTACAATGTAGAAAATAGTAAAAAATAAAGAAAAAACCTTGAATGAGTAGGTGTGTCCAAACTTTTGACTGGTACTATATATACATACAGTTGAAGTCAGAAGTTAACATACACTTAGGTTGGAGTCATTAAAACTTGTTTTTCAACCACTCCACTATTTTTTTGTTAACAAACTATAGTTTTGGCAAGTCGGTTAGGACATCTCCTTTGTGCATGACACAAGTCATTTTTCCAACAATTGTTTACAGACAGATTATTTAACATTTAATACACTGTATCACAATTCCAGTGGGTCAGAAATGTACATACAAAGTTGACTGACTAAACAGCTTGGAAAATTCCAGAAAATTGTCATGGCTTCTGATAGGCTAATTGGCATAAATTGAGTCAATTGGAGGTGTACCTGTGGATATATTTCAAGGCCTACCTTTAAACTCAGTGCCTCTTTGCTTGACATCACAAATCAAAAGAAATCAGCCAAGACCTCAGAAAAAAAGTCTGGTTCATCCTTGGGAGCAATTTCCAAACACCTGACGGTATCACGTTCATCTGTACAGACAATAGTACGCAGGTATGAACACCATGGGACCACACAGCCCTCATTACCGCTCAGGAAGGAGACTCGTTCTGTCTCATAGAGATGAACGTACCGCGAAAAGTGCAAATCAATCCCAGAACAACAGCAAAGGACCTTGTGAAGATGCTGGAGGAAACAGGTACAAAAGTATCTATATCCACAGTAAAACGAGTCCTATATCGACATAACCTGAAAGGCCGCTCAGCAAGGAAGAAGCCACTGCTCCAAAACTGCCATAAAAAAGCCAGACTACGGCTTGCAACTGCACATGGGGGCAAAGATTGTACTTTTTGGAGAAATGTCCTCTGGTCTAATGAAACAAAAATAGAACTGTTTGGCCATAATGACCATCGTTCTGCTTGGAGGAAAAAGGGGGAGGCTTGCAAGCCGAAGAACACCATCCCAACTGTGAAGAACAGGGTGGCAGCATCATGTTGTAGGCGTGCTTTGCTGCACAAGGGACTGATGCACTTCACAAAATAGATGACATCATGAGGAAGGACAATTATGTGGATATATCTCAAGCAACATCTCAAGACCTCAGACAGGAAGTTAAAGCTTGGTCGCAAATGGGTCTTCCAAATGGACAATGACCCCAAATATCCTTCCAAAGTTATGGCAAAATGGCTTAAGGGCAAAAAAGTCAAGGTATTAGAGTGGCCATCACAAAGCCCCAACCTCAACCCAATAGATGCCTACAAACCTGACTCATTTATACCAGTTCTGTGAGGAGGAATGGGCCAAAATTCACCCAACTTATTGTGGGAAGCTTGTGGAAGGCTACCCAAAACGTTTAACCCAAGTTAAACCATTTAAAGGCAATGCTACCAAATACTAATTGAGTGTATGTAAACCTCTGACTCACTGGGAATGTGATGAAATAAATAAATGCTGAAATAAATCGCTCTGCTATTATTCTGACATTTCACATTCTTAAAATAAAGTGGTGATCCTAACTGACCTAAGACAGGGAGTTTTTACTAAGATTGTGAAAAACTGAGTTTAAATGTATTTGGCTGAGGTGTATGTAAACTTCCATCTTCAATTGTATAAAATACATATACACGTGACCTGATTCAGGAAACTAGTCGTATGTCGCAAGTCAGGACTTCACAGGAGAGGCGTTTGAACATTAAATATTTTTATCAAAATGCGTTTTTTGTCAGAAATGCCTTCTCAAACTTGTGAACTTTCATGTGCCTTAATATCAAACTTGTTTTCCACCTGTAATTACAAGCCTAGTTGGTTTAGCCACATAAAAAAAACAGCAACCTTCTCGCTCGCCATGGTGGGCAGAGATAATGAGTGGGCTGGAAGTGTCGAGAGATGAGTTTGGATTGGTCTGCGGTGTAGCACCTTGTGTCTATAAAATGAGCTGCTCGTAATGTGTAGATAGTCCTTTCTACTGCAGTTTTTTTCTACTGCAGTTTTTTTTCTCCAAAAGATATAACGTTATCCATGGAGACATACAAATGTTGCTACTGCTCTCAATAACATTGCTGCCCTGAATTTATCAAGCACTATCGACAAAGGTCAGTGGGAAAAAGTTGTAATGGACTACTTTCTGGAGGACGATCGTGCCATGCTGACTCTCTCTGACTCTGAAAATGAATCAGGCGATGAGGAAATCCCTGATTTAGGTAAAAACATTTTAATTGAAGAAAACATTCTAGAGTCTTCTGATGACAGTGATGGAGAAGAAATGGCGACAATCAACAGTGTTGTTGTCACGGAAGAAGTTAACTTTAGTTTTGAAATCTGTGGAATTTCTGGTAGAATCAGTATGATAAGGAGATTAATGGAATTCTGCTGTTTGATTGCAAATGCATAAGGAGTCGAAAAGAACACAGAATGCTGTTGTGTATAACACATGTATCCGGATTACATATTCAAACTAAGGAAAACCATGGTATCGGTGACAGAGATGGAGAAAGATCTGATGATTACGGTATTGCACATGGTCAGTGTGAAGCAGAGTGATTTGACACTACGGGCCAAACTAAACGGAAACGACACAGGACGTTTTATTTAATAAAATAATATTTTGTCCATGTATACGGAGAAGAATCTAACATTGAACTTATTTTGATTAACTTTAGCTAGCTATGACAATCGGTTTGTATTGCTAGTTAAAGCTTGCTGTTAGTTAGCCAGCTGGAGTTCGATGGCTGGCTTACTAACGTTACTCTATGGATTGGGATTTTAGTTCATGTTTTAGCTAGCTAGCTAACGGTACTATTAAATGTCTAAACAAAGACCCCAAGTTAAAGCTTGCTGTTAGCTAGCAAACGTTAGTGGAGGTTAGGTGACTGACTTGCTAGCTAACATGAACTTACATGTATGAAGTGTGTGTAACGTTAGTGTCTGGAATTTGTCTTTCAGCATCACGCCTAACTGTCCTCCACAAGTCATACAAAGAGAATAGTATAATCCCTCCCATCAAAAAGAGAGCTGGCCCAAGCAAGCACAGGTTACACCTGAAGCATGAGGACTTGCAGCGAGTGGTGAACTTCATCAACAGCTGCAGAGGATAATGCAATAGTATTACCAGGATGCCACCCAGGACACAAACACTTTGGTAGAAAGTGAACACTTTGTCTGAGATTGCTGGTGTTGTGAAGGACAGCACTGTGACAGGGGTCAACATCTCAGCTGGTTGGACTGGAGGATGGTACGGTGCTGGTGGAAAGCTATGGCTGGCAACAACACCTGATTCCGTCATTCAGGCAGCTGCCACAGATCAAGCAGTGCCAGCACTTCAGGTGAATATAACTTTTATTGCATTGTATGAGGTCATTTGTCTTATCTAAACTTGGGAGGTGAATTGATGTTGTGGAAGGTTTAATGTCTTCAACTTGCTTAGTGTTATTTCCTGTTTTACAGCTTCAATGCTATGGAGCCTGGTCTTGTTATCGCCAATGAGCGTTCGGACTCAGTCGGGACCAGGTTTCAGCTGCTGCTCACTGCTGACATCCTTCCTCCCATAGATGGTCTGCCTGTACAAGCACCACCTGGACTGGACACAGCTAGACAAATGTATCTTTTTGAGAAGATCAAGGAGTTTTGCGACGAAGAGGTTGACATCACATGCCCTGCACCAAAGTCAAGGGCAGGACAGAAACAGGCTCTCCGAACATAGATTCCCTGTTCATGCGTGGTTCAGACGGACCAGTCATCAGCACTATCTGCAGTGCCTCTATTCAAATGACTCACTCCATACGTTGCTTCTACTATTTATTTTTTTTATCCTGCTGCTCAGCCACTTTACCTCTGATTATATGCATACAACTACCTTGTATATCACTATCGTTATTGATATTGTTTGTGTACATACTGCATATTATTTTATTTATATTGACACTACCGGTCAAAAGTTTCAGAACACCTACTCATTAAAGGGTTATTCTTTATAGAGAAAATAGTAAAAATAAAGAAAAGCCCTTGAATGAGTAGGTGTTCTAAAACTTTTGACCGGTACTGTAGTTGTGTTAAAGGGGGAATAATTGAACAAAATGATCTCCTCCTCCTCCAAATGGCTGTGAAATTACCTCAGGGCATCAGGGAATTATATTGTTGTGGAAAGCAACATCAGTCCATCAGTCTCTCCACTTCAGAGGGATCAGGTAGTAGAATGGACCCTCCATCCTAGGCCCCTGTCAACGTGATTAAAACCCCTTAACCGGGTGGCACCAACTGGATCCAGACAACAACAGGGGTGACCCCGATCCCCCTGCACTGAGCACAACATCCCTGGGCTCCATGCACTGTGCCTGGCCATGGCAGGAAGGAGGGAGACTCTCTGGAGCACAACACAACTCTCAAACGAGAAGCGGAGGGAACAGGCAGAGGAAGAGGGAGAAAGAGCATAAATTGTTGATGAAAATGCGTGAACGCGTGAACATTTACAGTGAAAGGAAAAAAGTATGTGAACCCTTTAGAATTGCCTGGAATTCTGCATAAATTGTTAATCAAATTTGATCTGATCTTCATCTTTAAAAAAATATATATTTCACCTTTATTTAACCAGATAGGCTAGTTGAGATCAAGTTCTCATTTACAACTGCGACCTGGCCAAGATAAAGCAAAGCAGTGCGACAAACAGCACAGAGTTACACATGAAATAAACAAACAGTCAATAATACAATAGAGAAAGTCTATATACATGTATTCAAATGAGGTAGGATAAGGGGGGTGAGGCAATAAATAGGCCATAGTGGCAAAATTATTACAGTATGGCAAATTCAACACTGGGATGATAGATGTGCAGAAGATGAATGTGCAAGTAGCGATACTGGGGTGCAAAGGAGCAAAATAAATAACAATATGGTGATGAGGTAGTTGGTTGGTGTCACGTTCTGACCTTTATTTCCTTTGTTTTGTCATTATTTAGTATGGTCAGGGCGTGAGTTGGGGTGGGCAGTCTGTTTGTTTTTCTATGATTTGGGTATTTCTATGTTTCGGCCTAGTATGGTTCTCAATCAGAGGCAGGTGTCAAGAGTTGTCTCTGATTGAGAATCATACTTAGGTAGCCTGGGTTTCACTGTGTGTTTGTGGGTGATTGTTCCTGTCTCTGTGTTTGCACCAGATAGAACTGTTTGGGGTTTTCACGTTTCTTGTTTTTGTATTCAGTTGTTCATTTGTACATTTACGTATTAAAAGAACCATGGACACTTACCACGCCGCATATTGGTCCTCTGATCCTTTTCGCCTCTCCTCTTCGGAAGAAGAGGAGGAAATCCCTTACAGTTGGGCTGTTTACAGATTGGCTATGTACAGGTGCAGTGATCTGTGAGCTGCTCTGACAGCTGGTGCTTAAAGCTAGTGAGGGAGACATGAGTGTCCAGCTTCAGTGATTTTTGCAGTTCGTTCCAGTCATTGGCAGCAGAAAACTGGAAGGAAAGGCGGCCGAAGGAGGAATTGGCTTTGGGTATGACCAGTGAAATATACCTGCTGGAGCGTGTGCTGCGGGTGGGTGCTGCTATGGTGACCAGTGAGCCGAGATAAGGTGGGGCTTTACCAAGCAAAGACTTATACATAACCTGGAGCCAGTGGGTTTGGCGAGGGCCAGCCAACGAGAGCATACAGATCACAGTGGTGGGTAGTATATGGGGCATCGGTGACAAACCGGATTGCACTGTGATAGACTGCATCCAATTTGCTGAATAGAGTGTTGGAGGTTATTTTGTAAATGACGTCGCCGAAGTCAAGGATCGGTAGGATGGTCAGTTTTACTAGGGTATGTTTGGCAGCATGAGTGAAGGATCATGTGTTGTGAAATAGGAAGCCGATTCTAGATTTAATTTTGGATTGGAGATGCATAATGTGAGTCTGGAAGGAGAGTTTACAGTCTAACCAGACACCTAGGTATTTGTAGTTGTCCACATATTCTAAGTCAGAACCGTCCAGAGTAGTGATGCTGGACGGGTGGGTAGGTGTGGGCAGCGATCGGTTGAAGAGTTTTGCTTGCATTTAAGAGCAGTTGGAGGCCACGGAAGGATAGTTGTATGGCATTGAAGCTCGTCTGGAGGTTAGTTAACACAGTGTCCGAAGAAGGGCCAGAGGTATACAGAATGGTGTCGTCTGCGTAGCGATGGATCAGAGAATCACCAGCAGCAAGAGCGACATCATTGAGGTATACAGAAAAGTCGGCCCAAGAATTGAACCCTGTGGCACCCCCATAGAGACTACCAGATGTTGGTTAGAACTGCCTTGCCCTATAAAAAAACTCAAAATTAGAGTTTGCTATTCACAAGATGTGAACCATGCCTCGAACAAAAGAGATCTCAGACCTAAGATTAAGAATTGACTTGCATAAAGCTGGAAAGGGTTACAAAAGTATCTCTAAAAGCCTTGATGTTCATCAGTCCACGGTAAGACAAATTGTCTATAACAGTCAGCCCTGTTGCTACTCTCCCAGGGAGTGGCTGTCCTGCAAAGATGACTGCAAGAGCACAGTGCAGAATGCTCAATGAAGTTAAGAAGAATCCTAGAATCCTAAATATTCTGTGGACAGATTAAACTACAATTGAGTCGTTTGGAAGGAATACACAGCACTATATGTGGAGAAAAAAAAAGACAGCACAGCACACCAACATCAAAATCTCATCCCAACTGTAAAGTATGATGGAGGGAGCATCATGGTTTGGAGCTGCTTTGCTACCTCAGGGCCTGGACAGCTTGCCATCATCGACGTAAAAATGAATTCCCAAGTTTATCAAGACATTTTGTAAGAGAATGTTAGGCTATCGGTCTGCCAATTGAAGCTCAACGGAAGTGGTGTGATGCAACAGGACAACGACCAAAAACAGAAGTAAATCTACAACAGAATGGCTTCAACAGAAGAAAATACGCCTTCTGGAGTGGCCCAGTCAGAGCCATGACCTCAACCCGTTTGAGATGCTGTGGCCTGGCCTCAAGAGAGCAGTTCACACCAGACATCCCAAGAATATTACTGAACAGAAACAGTTTTGGAAAGAGAAATGGTCCAATATTCCTCCTGACTGTTGTGCAGGTCTTATCCGCAACTACAGAAAACATTGCTGCCAAAGGAGGGTCAACCAGTTATTAAATCCAAGGGTTAACATATTTTTTCCACCCTGCACTGTGAGTGTTTACACGGTGTGTTCAATAAAGACATGAAAACATAATTGTTTGTGTTTTATTAGTTTAAGCAGACTGTGTTTGTCTATTGTTGTGACCTTGATAAAGATCAGATCAAATTTTATGACTACTTTATTCAGAAATCCAGGTATTTCCAAGGGTTCACATACATTTTCTTGCCACTATGTTTGGAACACAGGTACATGTCAGTCAAATTAAATGGTACAATGATGAATAGCTACTTATGCTTTGTATGTTAAAAGTAAAGGTTGGTAAGTTTCACACCCAACCAGTATAAGATAATGTAATGTGGGGGATTTTACCATAAATATCAATATCCCGCATCCAAAACTATGCCACCTTTTTAATGCCTGAGGTGAGGTGCTCGGGACTAAACAAAAACATACACAGAGGCATCAAGCCCACAGGGGGCACAGGGGCACATGCCCCCTCAAATTTGTCATGTTAAAAAAAATATACAGTGGGGCAAAAAAGTATTTAGTCAGCCACCAATTGTGCAAGTTCTCCCACTTAAAAAGATGAGGCCTGTAATTTTCATCATAGGTACACTTGCTGACTAAATACTTTTTTGCCCCACTGTTTATGACACGCAACATATTCAAAAGGTAGAAGCAGGGAGCTGGTGGTGGTTGGTTGAGTGTGACAGAAATGTGTTACCCAGACTACATAGGAAATCCATTCAGCCTGCCAGTCAGGACCACATGGCCTTATGCTGCTGAGGAGAAGAGAATCTAAAGCTAATCCTCCCCTGAGTTGCAAATCAGAATCAAGAGATGGGAGATAAGATAAGACAGGAGGAGAGACAGGAAGGAGGAGGGGGGGGATTAGTGAGGTAGCAGTTTGCTTGAAGCAGACAAGAAATCATGGAGAGAGTGAGGAGGCTAGAGGGTAGCACTTAATAACAGCTCAGGTAGCACAGTAGGAGTATGGTAATAAGTTACTGTTACCTGCAGTGCGACCGACTAGAAGTAGCACAACAAACATTAAAAAAGATCTTCATTTGATCACCCTGTTGCAGGAAAACTGTGCTGTAATGCAGGAAATGTAAAACTTGTAAATGCGTATTTTAAGGTTTAAAAAGGCTTCTGAAGTTTGTAATTTCCACTTTGAAATGTCAGACTTGATTTTCCCTTACAAAAAATGTATCAACCCCTACAAAAGGTTCCATTAATTATAATCCACATAATAACTCACATTTCCTGTTGCTGCAGGATTATTTTCCTGCTGTAACGAACTGGTGTAACGGTTCTCTTGTGGTGAAGGAGAGTCGGACCAAAATGCAGCGTGTAGATTGCGATCCATGTTTAATAAACAAACGTAAAACACGAATCAATTACAAACACTACAAAACAAAGAACATAACAAAAACCGAAACAGCCTATACTTGTGTAAACTAACACAGCGACAGGAACAAGGATACTAAGGACAATCACCCACAAAACACACAAAGAATATGGCTGCCTAAATATGGTTCCCAATCAGAGACAACGATAAACACCTGCCTCTGATTGAGAACCACTTCAGACAGCCATAGACTTAACTAGAACACCCCACTAAGCTACAATCCCAATACCAACACACCACATACAAAAACCCCATGCCACACCCTGGCCTGACCAAATAAATGAAGATAAACACAAAATACCTCGACCAGGGCGTGACAACTGGCTCAAATTAAGATCCTACATCTGTATAGACTGAAGGGATGCTAATGTGAAAGATAATTGATAATGAAAGGAGAAGGATATTGTTTATACAATGCACTGACTTAACAGATGAACTTAGACAGTGCTGCCATTGGGCCTTTTCTGTCTGCATGTAGTTAGTTATCAGCACAGGCATTTTATTTATTTTATCTTTATTTAACTAGGCAAGTCAGTTAAGAACAAATTCTCATTTTCAATGACGGCCTAGGAACAGTGGGTTAACTGCCTGTTCAGGGGCAGAACGACAGATTTGTACCTTGTCAGCTCGAGCGTTTGAACTTGCAACCTTCCGGTTACTAGTCCAACGCTCTAACCACTAGGCTACCGTGCCGCCCCATAATTAACGTGCTATGGTAGAATGTGTATATCAAGACAGACCATATCCCTCACACAGATTTACTGGTGCAGTAATTGATCCACCCCTTAAAAAAGAGAATAATACAAGATGTAATTTTAGCTTATAGAGGGAGAGAGAGAGAGAGAGAGAGAGAGAGAGAGAGAGAGAGAGAGAGAGAGAGAGAGAGTGCTCAGACTGGGGAGATTTTTTTTATTTTGCCTCACCTCAGAGACAGTAAGCAGAGAGCTGAGACTTGTGCAGATCTAGCAGCCGAATTGCATTACAAATAAGTACTCATATTTCTTAATACTGATTTATGGGGCCGTATGAAATAACGACAGCTGGAGGGGGACAGTGCAGTCACAGAGGTGGAGCCCCTGGCTGTGCATGATACCCAGATGCATTAGGAGACTCAGAGCCCAGCAGCCCAGATCAGCAGTCTCAGCTGCCTGCCTGCGCTGTGTTAAGGCTGCTCAGAGATGATTCCTAACACTGGGGAGCATAGTGGCTGAACGACAGGATGGGAGGGACAGGAGGAAATAAAGGCAACAAACAGCCTGACAGGGACTGGAGGGAGGGAGGGAGGGAGGGTGGGGGAGGGAGGGAGGGAGGGAGGGAGGGAGGGAGGGAGGGAGGGAGGGAGGGAGGGAGGGAGTAGTCAGAATTAGAGAGCGACGGTGGAGAAGAGGAAGAGAGGAGGAGGAAACTGACAGTCCTTCTCTCCATTCATGTTTCAGTGTGTGAAAATCCTTCCTACATGAATTTACAACAATTGAGATTTTCCAAAGCTGAGGTGAGAGTGGAGAGATGTATAAAGTGTCAAATGAGAAAGTGAAAATGCACCTGTCCTGCATACACCATGAGACAGAAATAGTCACAACTGGGTTATTCTTATTCTCCTTACTCCCCCTGTTATTCAGGGACAGAAAAACAGATGCAAGCAAACAACACAAGCTACAGTATATCTGTCCTATTAAATACAGATCACAATGATCTGCAATACTTGTCTGGCTGCCCAAACCCTGACAAGAACAGATCTACGGTTAGGGACCACTGATGATCCTGCTGCTAAAAACAACAACAACAAAAACTATAAAATGCAATTTGGAGAACAGCAAAAACAAGCAAAAATGTCCCCGGCCATTTTCACATTGGTTGCTGTAGCTTTACTCACCTCAGTTGATCTACATACACATAGCCTATTAGCTATACAATGAGATGCTACACATTAAGTCACATTGATTTAGCACCGAGATTAAAAACAATAATTTTATACATACAGAGGAATGTGTTAGGAGAAAAATTATTTTAAAAAAGGTGAACAAATGTTTGCTGTACATAACTTTTTGTTGCAGTTTTACAGCTAATTTCCTGCTTTTCTACACATTTTGCCATGACTTAAGACTTATGCCATGTTAATACGATATCTGAGTGAGAGTGACTAACCAAATTAATGGGGGCCCCCTGGAGGTCAGGGCCCCTGGGCACGGTAAATCGACCGTGGTTATTACAAGTTAAGATAGCTGACTAGACTAAATGGACTAATTTACCAATTAAATGGTACCCCCTTTATATAATCTCGCTGTTGTTATTTTACTGCTGCTCTTTAATTATTTGTTACTTTTATTTCTTATTTTTTTTAGGTATTTTTCTTAAAACTGCATTGTTGATTACGGGTTTGAATTTAATTAAGGGCTTGAATTCTGCTCATGTTTATTTGATTTGAAACATTTTTACTAACATGGGCTAATTGAGTTATTGTCAGTGAGTGACATATAACAAGAGAAAAACTGCTAATGCACAAACAAGTTTAGAAATTGCACCTTGTGTGTTCTACTATTCTAACTCTTAACAGTAAGTTGAGACTGAATTCCAACAGTTATATCAAATCAAATTGTATTAGTCACATGCGCCGAATACAACAGACCTCACAGTGAAATGCTTACATACGAGCCACTAACCAACAATGCAGTTTAAAAAAATACGGATAAGAAATAAAAGTAGCAAGTCATTAATGAGCAGCAGTAAAATAACAATAGCGAGACTATATACAGGGGGGTATCGGTACAGAGACAATATCCGGGGGCACCGGTTAGTGTAGGTAATATGTACATCTAGGTAAAGTTATTAAACTGACTATGCATGGATGATAACAGCAGAGAGTAGCAGCGTGGAGTGCAATAGAGATTGCATCATTTGTGGATCTGTTGGGGTGGTATGCACATTGGAGTGGGTCTAGGGTTTCTGGGATAATGGTGTTGATGTGAGCCATGACCAGCCTTTCAAAGCACTTTATGGCTACATATGTGAGTGCTACAGGTCGGTCGTCATTTAGGCAGATTACTTTAGTGTTCTTGGACACAGGCACTATGGTGGTCTGCTTAAAACATGTTGGTATTACAGACTCGGACAGGTAGAGGTAAAAAATGTCAGTGAAGACACTTGCCAGTTGGTCAGTGCATGCTCGCAGTACACGTCCTGGTAATCCGTCTGGCCCTGCGGCCTTGTGAATGTTGACCTGTTTAAAAGTCTTACCCACATCAGCTGCGGAGAGCGTGATCGCACAGTCTTCCAGAACAGCTGGTGCTCTCCTGTATGTTTCAGTGTTATTTGCCTCGAAGCGAGCATAGAAGCAGTTTAGCTTGTCTGGTAGGTTAGTGTCACTGGGCAGCTTTCACCTGTGCTTCCCATTGTAGTCTGTAATGGTTTGCAAGTCCTGCCACATCCGGAGAGCGTCAGAGCTGGTGTAGTACGATTCGATATTAGTCCTGTATTGACGCTTTGGCTGTAGCGGGTTTTCTTATGAGCTTTCGGGTTAGAATCCCGCTCCTTGAAAGCGGCAGCTATAGCCTTTAGCTCTGTGCGAATGTTGCCTGTAATCGATTGGTTCTGGTTAGGGTATGTACGTACAGTCACTGTGGAGACGACATCATCAATGCACTTATTGATGAAGCCAATGTCTGATGTGGTGTACTCCTCAATGCCATTGGAGGAATCCCGCTACATATCCCCGTCTGTGCTAGCAAAACAGTCCTGTAGCTTAGCATCTGCTTCATCTGACCACTTTTTTATTGATCTAGTCACTGGCGCTTCCTGCTTTAATCTTTGCTTGTAAGCAGGAATCAGGAGGATAGAATTATGGTCAGATTTCCCAAATGGAGTGCGAGGGAGAGCTTTGTATGCATCTCTGTGTGTGGAGTAAATTTGGTCCAGAGTTTTTTTTCCTCTGGTTGTACATTTAACATGCTGATAGAAATTTGGTAAAACGGATTTAAGTTCCCCTCAATTAAGTCCCCTTCTACTAGGTGCGCCGCCTCTGGGTGAGCGTTTTCTTGTTTGCTTATGGCAGAATACAGCTTATTCAGTGCTCTGACTGTGATGGTATGTAAACAGCTACAAAAAATACAGATTAAAACTCTCTAGGTAGATAGTATGGTCTACAGCTTATCATGAGATACTCTACCTCAGGTGAGCAATAGCTCGAGACTTCCTTAGATATCGTGCATCAGCTGTTATTTACAAAAAGACATAGTCCGCCACCCCTTGTCTTACTAGACGCCACTGTTCTATCCTACCAGAACAGCGTTTAATTAACCAGCCAGCTCTATGTTGATAGTGTCGTCGTTCAGCTTCGTCTCCGTGAAGCATAAGATATTACAGTTTTGAATGTTCTGTTGGCAGTTTAATCTTGCCCATAGGTCATCTATTTTATTCTCCAAAGATTGCATGTTTGCTAGCAGAACAGAAGGAAGTGGGGGTTTATTCGATTGCCTATGAATTCTCAGAAGGCAGCCTGCTCTCTGGCCCCTTTTTCTCCACCTCCACTTCACGCAAATCACGGAGATCTGGGCCTGTTTCCGAGAAAGCAATTGAGTGATTGTTAGTGAGTGACATACTGAATAACAAGAGGAAAACTGCTGATGCACAACCAAGTTTAGAAATTGCACCTTGTGTATTCTACTATTCTAACTCTTAATAGTAAGTTGAGACCCCGACTGAATTCCAAACTGTATATACAGTACACTGAGTGTAGAACACATTAGGAGTACCCCCTTTTGCCCTCAGAACAGCCTCAATTTGTCGGGCATGGACTCTACAAGATGTCGAAAGCTTTCCACAGGCATGCTGGCCCATGTTGACTCCAGTGCTTCCCACAGTTGTGTCAAGTTGGTTGGTTGTCCTTTGGGTGATGGACCATTCTTGATACACATGGGAAACTGTTGAGCATGAAAAACCCAGCAGCGTTGAAGTTCTTGACACACTCAGACGGGTGCACCTGGCACCTACTATCATACCCCGTTCAAAGACACTTAAATCCTTTGTGTTGCCCATTTACCCTCTGAATGGCACATATACACAATCCATGTCTCAATTGTCTGAAGGCTTAAAACTACTTTTTTAACCTGTCTCCTCCCCTTCATCTACACGAATTGAAGTGGATTTAACAAGTGACATCAATAAGGGATCATAGCTTTCACCTGGATTCACCTGGTCAGTGTATGTAATGAAAGAGCAGGTGTTCCTAATGTTTTGTACACTCAGTGGATCTATACAGCATATATATTTATTTACAGACCTCTGTGTCCCCACATTTAGCTACAGCCCTGGCAGTAACTATTTACAGTCTGAAACAATATATAACAATACACTATGTTCCATTGTATTTCACATGAGACTGGACTGTATAAATACCTCCTTCACAATTGACATCTCTTTATAACTGGCATAGATAACCCCATCTCTCTATCACTGGCATAGAAACCCCCATCTCTCTATCACTGGCATAGAAAACCCCATCTCTTTATAACTGGCATAGATAACCCCATCTCTCTATCACTGGCATAGAAACCCCCATCTCTCTATCACTGGCATAGATAACCCCATCTCTCTATCACTGGCATATATAACCCCATCTCTCTATCACTGGCATAGAAAACCCCATCTCTTTATAACTGGCATAGATAACCCCATCTCTTTATAACTGGCATAGAAAACCCCATCTCTTTATAACTGGCATAGAAAACCCCATCTCTTTATAACTGGCATACAAAACTCAATCTCTTTATCACTGGCATAGAAAACCCCATATCTTTATAACTGGCATAGAAAACCCCATCTCTCTATCACTGGCATATATAACCCCATCTCTTTATAACTGGCATAGATAACCCCATCTCTCTATCACTGGCATAGATAACCCCGTCTCTTTATAACTGGCATAGATAACCCCATCTCTTTATAACTGGCATAGATAACCCCATCTCTTTATAACTGGCATAGATAACCCCATCTCTTTATAACTGGCATAGATAACCCCATCTCTCTATCACTGGCATAGATAACCCCATCACTCTATCACTGGCATAGAAAACCCCATGTCTTTATAACTGGCATAGAAAACCCCATCTCTCTATCACTGGCATAGAAAACCCCATATCTTTATAACTGGCATAGAAAACCCCATCTCTCTATCACTGGCATATATAACCCCATATCTTTATAACTGGCATAGATAACCCCATCTCTCTATCACTGGCATAGATAACCCCATCTCTTTATAACTGGCATAGATAACCCCATCTCTTTATAACTGGCATAGATAACCCCATCTCTTTATAACTGGCATAGATAACCCCATCTCTTTATAACTGGCATAGATAACCTCATCTCTTTATAACTGGCATAGATAACCCCATCTCTCTATCACTGGCATAGATAACCCCATCTCTTTATAACTGGCATAGAAAACCCCATCTCTCTATCACTGGCATAGAAAACCCCATCTCTTTATAACTGGCATAGATAACCCCATCTCTTTATAACTGGCATAGATAACCCCATCTGTCTATCACTGGCATAGATAACCCCATCTGTCTATCACTGGCATAGAAAACCCCATCTCTTTATAACTGGCATAGATAACCCCATCTCTTTATAACTGGCATAGATAACCCCATCTCTCTATCACTGGCATAGATAACCCCATCTCTTTATAACTGGCATAGATAACCCCATCTCTTTATAACTGGCATAGAAAACCCCATCTCTCTATCACTGGCATAGAAAACCCCATCTCTCTATCACTGGCATAGAAAACACCATCTCTCTATCACTGGCATAGATAACCCCATCTCTTTATAAATGGCATAGAAAACCCCATCTCTCTATCACTGGCATAGAAAACCCCATCTCTCTATCACTGGCATAGATAACCCCATCTCTCTATCACTGGCATAGATAACCCCATCTCTTTATAACTGGCATAGATAACCCCATCTCTTTATAACTGGCATAGATAACCCCATCTCTCTATCACTGGCATAGAAAACACCATCTCTTTATAACTGGCATAGAAAACCCCATCTCTCAATCACTGGCATAGATAACCCCATCTCTCTATCACTGGCATAGAAATCCCCATCTCTCTATCACTGGCATAGAAAACCCCATCTCTCTATCACTGGCATAGATAACCCCATCTCTCTATCACTGGCATAGATAACCCCATCTCTCTATCACTGGCATAGAAATCCCCATCTCTCTATCACTGGCATAGAAAACCCCATCTCTCTATCACTGGCATAGAAAACCCCATCTCTCTATCACTGGCATAGAAAACACCATCTCTCTATCACTGGCATAGATAACCCCATCTCTCTATCACTGGCATAGATAACCCCATCTCTCTATCACTGGCATAGAAAACCCCATCTCTTTATAACTGGTATAGAAAACACCATCTCTCTATCACTGGCATAGATAACCCCATCTCTTTATAACTGGCATAGATAACCCCATCTCTCTATCACTGACATAGATAACCCCATCTCTTTATAACTGGCATAGAAAACACCATCTCTTTATAACTGGTGTAGAAAACACCATCTATATATCACTGGCATAGAAAACCCCATCTCTCTATCACTGGCATAGAAAACCCCATCTCTCTATCACTGGCATAGAAAACCCCATCTCTCTATCACTGGCATAGAAAACCCCATCTCTCTATCACTGGCATAGAAAACCCCATCTCTCTATCACTGGCATAGAAAACCCCATCTCTCTATCACTGGCATAGAAAACCCCATCTCTCTATCACTGGCATAGAAAACCCCATCTCTCTATCACTGGCATAGATAACCCCATCTCTCTATCACTGGCATAGATAACCCCATCTCTCTATCACTGGCATAGATAACCCCATCTCTCTATCACTGGCATAGATAACCCCATCTCTCTATCACTGGCATAGAAAACCCCATCTCTCTATCACTGGCATAGATAACCCCATCTCTCTATCACTGGCATAGAAAACCCCATCTCTCTATCACTGGCATAGAAAACACCATCTCTTTATAACTGGTGTAGAAAACACCATCTCTTTATAACTGGTGTAGAAAACACCATCTATTAATCATTTCCTGCTCATCAACAAATAATAAGAGGTAAAACAGTACTGTCTACTAATTCACATTCACAGCAGAGGTTTTGAATGTTATGCTCTTTAGAGATGCCAAGTTGCTCTTTGCTCTTTGCCTCTGTAGAAACTCTGACTAATAGCCCTACCTATTTTCTTCAGATGTAACCCGTCTTATTAAGCGGCCATATCACTCTCTCATAAAACCATCTCCACAGGAGCTTTGTGTCAATTTAAACTGTCTCCTCTGGATCATTAACAAGAAGGGTTAGCATTAGGTGTTCTACACTGACTGTCTATGTTCCATGATAGAAATAATTGTAAAAAATATGATTAATTCTTTATCCACCTGTGGAGGAATAGGAGAGTTTGTTAGGACTGAATTTCACCCTCTTTACAACCAGGTGACTGGGACTTTCCCATCACTACCAGACTCACAGTATCATAGTGTTCTCGCAACATTGAGTCAACTGCTGTTTTCAAATAGAATGGCATGTTACATGGCTACTGTAACAATATAAAATATGGGATATTCTTGGTCTTATGGATTTCTTGGCTTTGGAACAAATGGGGGATTACACCAACAGATCGTGCCCACATCACAGAGAACAAACAATACAATGCGAGGCAGAGGCTTTCTACATGTTTCAGAAAACAGCAGAAAAAAATGGATTTGCTGCCACAGAAAAAGATGTGACATAATATAGGCACAGCATTATAACTAAGTTCCTTCAGCAATTTGGGGGCATTTACATGCGCCAGAGAGAGAAAGAGAGACATAAGTGAGGGGAGAGTCAATTTAGGGTGGGAGGAGAGTAATAGTGATTTTAAAATAGATGTTCATCATTTAAATAGACTCTATTTCCTCACCATGATTGTCTTCGCCTCTTCTCAACGTAAAAACCCACTGGTCACAGACGTCTATTCAGCGTCTATTCCATGTTCGTTTAAAGTAATTTCATTGAAATGACGTGGAGTCCAGCGGGAAGGCATATGCAGACAAAACGTGTTGGGAATAGATTCACGCCAGATCAGGCTAACTTTAAAACCCCATTTGGTGGCCCTTTACACTCCACACTGGGCACACACTGGTTGAATCAACGTTGATTCCACGCCATTTCAATGAAATGACGTTGAACCAACATGGAATAGACATTGATTTGACGTCTATGCCCAGTGGGTCGTGCCTGTATACGGTTTGAAAATGGCCGATGTGGACAATGAAAATGGCCTAAATTGGAAGGAAGGAACTGCATCGCAGTGCTAGCTGTGCCACTAGAGATTCTGGGTTCAAGTCCAGGCTCTGTCGCAGCCGGCCATGACCGGGAGACCCATGTTGCGGCACACAATTGGCCCATTGTGCACTAGCAACTCCTGTGGCGGGCCAGGTGCAGTGCATGCTGACATGGTTGCCAGGTGCACAGTGTTTCCTCTGACACATTGGTGTTTCTGGGTTAAGTGGGCATTGTGTCAAGAAGCAGTACGGCTTGGTTGTGTTATGGAGGACACACGTTAAGTGCAATAAAATTACTTAGGAACTGTACACACTTTGGAGAGGTGAGAGTTGGACCTCTCACTCAAACCCTTGTATTTTTTTGTCTTATGTACCTCAAATTTTGCAAGAATATTCTTATCAGTTTACTGTATCCAGAGTATTTTCAGACTTTGTTATCAACAAATGCCGTGAAAAGTACAGTAAATGTAGAGTTGAAGTCGAAAGTTTACATACACCTTATGTCTCCTGTCCCCTCCTGTCTCAGCCTCCAGTATTTATGCTGCAGTAGTTTGTGTCGGGGGGCTAGGGTCAGTTTGTTATATCTGGAGTACCCCTCCTGTCCTAATTCGGTGTCCTGTGTGAATCTAAGTGTGCGTTCTCTAATTCTCTCCTTCTTTCTTTCTCTCTCTCGGAGGACCTGAGCCCTAGGACCATGCCCCAGGACTACCTGACATGATGACTCCTTGCTGTCCCCAGTCCACCTGGCCATGCTGCTGCTCCAGTTTCAACTGACCTGAGCCCTAGGACCATGCCCCAGGACTACCTGACATGATGACTCCTTGCTGTCCCCAGTCCACCTGGCCATGCTGCTGCTCCAGTTTCAACTGTTCTGCCGTACTATTATTCGACCATGCTGGTCATTTATGAACATTTGAACATCTTGGCCATGTTCTGTTATAATCTCCACCCGGCACAGCCAGAAGAGGACGGGCCACCCCACATATGCTCTCTCTAATTCTCTCTTTCTTTCTTTCTCTCTCTCGGAGGACCTGAGCCCTAGGACCGTGCCCCAGGACTACCTGACATGATGACTCCTTGCTGTCCCCAGTCCACCTGGCCGTGCTGCTGCTCCAGTTTCAACTGTTCTGCCTGTGATTATTATTATTTGACCATGCTGGTCATTTATGAACATTTGAACATCTTGGCCATGTTCTGTTATAATCTCCACCCGGCACAGCCAGAAGAGGACTGGCCACCCCACATAGCCTGGTTCCTCTCTAGGTTTCTTCCTAGGTTTTGGCCTTTCTAGGGAGTTTTTCCTAGCCACCGTGCTTCTACACCTGCAATGCTTGCTGTTTGGGGTTTTAGGCTGGGTTTCTGTACAGCACTTTGAGATATCAGCTGATGTACGAAGGGCTATATAAATAAATTTGATTTGATTTGATTTGACCTTAGCCAAATACATTTATACTCAGTTTTTCACAATTCTTGACATTTAGTTCTAGAAAAAATTCCCTGTCTTAGGTCAGTTAGGATCACGACTTTATTTTAAGAATGTGAAATGTGAGAATAATAGTAGAGAGAATTATTTATTTGACCTTCTATTTCTTTCATCACATTCCCAGTGGGTCAGAAGTTTACATACACTCAATTAGTATTTGGTAGCATTGCCTTTAAATTGTTTAACTTGGGTCAAACGTTTCGGGTAGCCTTCCACAAGCATCCCACAATAAGGTGGGTGAATTTTGGTGCATTCCTCCTGACAGAACTGGTGTAACTGAGTCAGCTTTGTAGTCCTCCTTGCTCACACACGCTTTTTCAGTTCTGCCCACAAATTTTCTATAGGATTGAGGTCAGGGCTTTGTGATGGCCACTCCAATTCTTTGACTTTGTTGTCCTTAAGCCATTTTGCCATAACTTTGGAAGTTTACTTGGGGTCATTGTCCATTTGGAAGACCCATTTGCGACCAAGCTTTAACTTCCTGACTCATGTCTTAAGATTTTGCTTCAATAAATCCACATAATTGTCCTCCCTCATGATGCCATCTATTTTGTGAAGTGCACCAGTCCCTCCTGCAGCAAAGCACCCCCAAAACATGATGCTGCCACCCCTGTCCTTCACGGTTGGGATGGTGTTCTTCGGCTTGCAAGCCTCCCCCTTTTTCTCCAAGCAGAACGATGGTCACTATGACTAAACAGTTCTATTTTTGTTTCATCAGACCAGAGGACATTTCTCCAAAAAGTATGATCTTTGTCCCCATTTGCAGTTCCAAACTGTAGTCTGTCTTTTTTATTGTGGTTTTGGAGCAGTGGCTTCTTCCTTATTGAGCGGCCTTTCAGGTTATGTCGATATAGGACTCGTTTTACTGTGGATATAGATACTTTTGTACCTGTTTCCTCCAGCATCTTCACAAGGTCCTTTGCTGTTGTTCTGGGATTGATTTGCACTTTTCGCACCAAAATACGTTAATTTTCTAGGAGACAGAACGTGTCTCCTTCCTGAGCGGTATGACGTCTGTGTGGTCCCATGGTGTTAGTACGCAAGCAGTCCCTAGGCAGGTTATTAAAAACAATTACAATATAAACAATAGCAACATAGGACAAGCAAGACATAGCATACAGACAGAGCAACATAGGACAAGCAAGACATAGCATACAGACAGAGCAACATAGGACAAGCAAGACATAGCATACAGACAGAGCAACATAGGACAAGCAAGACATAGCATACAGACAGAGCAACATAGGACAAGCAAGAAGTAGCATACAGAGATAGCAACAGAACAAAAAACAGCAAGACAAAATTGATAAAAGCAACAAAGTGTTTTCACACCTCACAAGCTACAGACAACAGACAACATGGAAAACGGCAACACACAGCTAGGGACCATGTTCACAAATACGATTGACCTTTAGCCATGTCTTCAAGCATTTTGTGAAAGTGTGATATGTGGTGCAGTTATGTGTGTCTGATGGCAGTGTATTCCAGACATGGGAAGCTCTCACAGAGAAAGCAGATTTACTAAAGGTGCTTTTCCTTAAGGGAACTATACAGTCACCTCTCATGACGGACCTTGTGGATCTGCTGCCATATGTTTGGGTTTTCTGTTTAACAAAAATACTGAGTGGAGGGGGAGCAAGGCCATTTAGGATCTTAAATACAAGACACACGTCGGTGTATTGCACAATATTTTCCCAACTCAGGAGCTCATGCTTTCTGAGGATGTAACAGTGATGATGGCTATTGGGCTTCCTATCAAGCACTTTGAGAGCCTGTTTGTAGACAGACTGAATAGGTCTTAATGTTGTGCAGCAAGCTTGGGCCCAACTAGCCGAGCAGTATGTTAAGTGGGGGAGTATCATAGATTTGAAGTACAGTTTTGCTACCTCTGTAGTCAAACAATTTCGTATAAATCAGAAATTAGCTTGAATTAGGTTATTTGAATTACCTTTTTCAAATGCTTTTTAAAAGAGAGATTGGAATCAAGTATGCCAAGTTACTTAAAGTCAGATACCACCTGGAGCTTTTCTCCTGACACATAGACATCTGGCTCAGTAGCATCTGTTGCCCTCTTTGTGAAGAACATGCAAACAGTTTTTTTCACATTGAGATGCAAACACGAGTCACTGAGCCACTCTGTAACCTGGACCATTACAGTAGTGAGTTCTTGTGCAGCTTGTTGTTTGCTCTTTGCACATATATCACTGTATCATCTGCATACATTTGAACTTCAGACCCAGTACAGACAGAAGGCAGATCATTAATGTCAAGCTAAGAGGCACTGTGTTTGAAGGTAGGCCTTGAAAAACATCCACAGGTACACCTCCAATTGACTCAAATGATGTCAATTAGCCTATCAGAAGCTTCTAAAGCCATGACATCCTTTTCTGGAATTTTCCAAGCTGTTTAAAGGCACGGTCAACCCACTGAAATTGTGATACAGTGAATTATATGTGAAATAATCTGTCTGTAATCAATGTTGGAAAAAATACTTGTGTCATGCACAAAGTAGATGTCCTAACCGACTTGCCAAAACTATATTTTGTTAACAATAAAATTGTGGAGTGGTTGAAACACGAGTTTTAATGACCCCAACCTAAGTGTATGTAAACTTCTGACTTCGACAGTGTCACGCCCTGGTCTAAGTATTTTGTGTTTTTCTTCATGTATTGGGTCAGGCCAGGGTGTGGCATGGAGTTTTTGTATTGTGGTGTGTTTTGTCTTGGGGTTTTGGTGTGTATGTATTGGGATTGTAGCTAGTGGGGTTATCTAGCAAAGTCTATGGCTGTCTGGAGTGGTTCTCAATCAGAGGCAGGTGCTTATTGTTGTCTCTGATTGGGAACCATATTTAGGCAGCCATATTCTTTGAGTTTGTTGTGGGTGATGGTCCTTAGTGTCTTTGTTCCTGTTGTGTTATTTAGTTGACAAGTATAGGCTGTTTCGGTTTTCATTACGTTTTGTGTTTATTTGTATTTATGTTAGTTTTTTCATTAAACACGGATCGCAATCTACACGCTGCAGTTTGGTCCGACTCTCCTTCACCACACCTAGAAAACCGTTACAGACTATATATATATATATATATACACACACACACACACACACACACACACACATCAGTGGTCCTCAATTTTTGACAAAGAAAATGATAGAGATACTGCATGTAGATGAGTCATATTTCTCCCATGAAGGTCAATTGAAAAATATTAGCCCCATTTTGTGTGCCCTTGTTAGGTGAGTCAGGTTGTTAGACTGAACCAGTGTGACTTTAATATGCACACATCGTCCTCTGTGTTTAGCCTTCCATGGAAATCAGCATCACTTCCCAAAATGGATCAGGAGGTGTGACGGTGAGTACAGTTCAGTGTCTTGGTTAACCAAATCAGATTGAGGAACTGGCCCTGGTGGAGCCCCTTCATTCGTGGAGAACTCTGTCTCCCTGGACACCTGTCTATTTCAAAGATAATTCCCTTTGATTTTATGGCAGCAGTGTGTTGTTAAAGGGCAGGAATAATGCAGGTTGTTGAGTGCACCACTCTCATCTCCTTCTCCTCCTTTCCTCCTCTCCTCTCCTCTCCTCCTCTCCTCACCTCTTCTTTCCTCTCTTATCCTATCCTCTTGTCTCCGCTCCCCCCGACTGCCTTCCAGTAATTAAAACAGCACTGGGAGCTTGGTGAGCTGCTACCCCAGCCAGCCTAATGTTAATTCACAGGTGTCGGTCCATGTCCTGCCTGTCACCATGGCAACTCCAAGGTATGCCATGTAATCCCCCCCCAAACACACACACACACACACACACACACATTTTATGAGTACTGATTAATCTGGACAACAAACAATGCCTGCTGTGTGGTGATCACTCACCCTGGCTTAACCAGGATATTGGGAATACACTGTTCAATCCAATCTGTCAGTCCATCCATGAGAAAACACTCATGGTTCATGACAATAAACACATAATTTCTTCCCATTCTACCCCTCAATCATAGACTGTCAAAGGTCCCCACAGGTTCCCAAGGTTACCATAGGAAATTAAGACCACTTTATGACACAAGGACCTCAAGCATTATACAACTAAAAATGGCAGGAATACCAATACACCAATACTAATATTTACTCAAAGCGTCATACAAGTAACACTTATGTTTGTCTTGCTGAATTAGAGCACTTGCAGAGCACTTGGATTTGTTGTGCTGCCATACTCAGAAGAAGAGGAAAATATGATAATTATTAGGTGTTAGCTTAGGTCGCTAGCTAGCTACAGTATTTTCAACCTAGCCTACACTTAAAAATGCTGGGTTGTTTGGATGACCCAACTGCTGAGTTACATTACATTGGGTCACTTAGTTGGGTTGCTTTCTTTAAAAAGAACCAGGTTGGGTTGTTGATGCTGTGTTAAGACATGGCTTTGTAGGGGCGTGGTCTTCATATGGTTATTTTTGGCCACCAGTGAGAGTAAATGTCATTTCTTTTCATCTGTTCTGTTGTATTGTCATCTCATGATAAGGTTGAACACTGACAGTTTCGTAGCTTCAATGAGGCTTACAGAGATGAATTCCTTAAGCGCCTGTACAAATACCGATGTTGGAATAATTACCACTTCGGTACAATATGCAATCAGCAATGTTCATTAATATTATATTAGAATATGTAATATGCATACATTTTCAAGGAGAATTTAAATTTTCATTGTACAAACTTGATGAACAAGAATGACATTTACCATCGACCAAACCCCTCCCATAACAAAAGGGTGTAACGGCGTTCGTCTGTTGAAGGAGAAGCGGACCAAAATGCAGCGTGGTGGTTACTCATGTTTTTTAATGAAATAGAACGATACATGAAATAACTATATATATACAAAACAACAAACGGAAAGAGAACCTATACAGCCTGTCTGGTGTCAACTAACACAGAGACAGGAACAATCACCCACGAAAACACTCACAGAATATGGCTGCCTAAATATGGTTCCCAATCAGAGACAACGATAAATCACCTGACTGATTGAGAACCGCCTCAGGCAGCCATAGACTAATTAGTCACCCCACAAAACCCCAAGACAAAAAAACACACCACAATTACCCATGTCACACCCTGGCCTGACCAAATAAAGAAAGAAAACACAAAATACTAAGACCAAGGCGTGACAAAGACAAAAACATATTACATTTACATTTAAGTCATTTAGCAGACGCTCTTATCCAGAGCGACTTACAAATTGGTGCATTCACCTTATGACATCCAGTAGATGTTGAGCTCCTGTTCACCTGACCTGGAGTTTCTGATGCTAAAATGCCAACCCCACCATATGCAGAGGGAATTCATGTGTGTTCTTATCACAGCTGTGTACATACCACCACGAGCAAACACCAAGGCGGCCCTCAGCGAACTGTAAAATAACTTTAGCCAGCAAGAATCCTCTCACCCGGAAGCAGTCTTAATTTGCAGGTGATTTTACGCGTTACGCACGTTTAAAACACATTTTTCCAATATATCACCAACATGTATCCTGCCACACGAAAGGAAACAACTTGCTGGACTATGTACACTGAACAAAAATATAAATGCAACATGTAAGTGTTCGTCCCATGTTTCATGAGATGAAAAACAAATTCCCAGAAATGTTCCATATGCACAAAAAGCTAATTACTCTCAAATGATGTGCACACAATTGTTTACATTCCTGTTAGCGAGTATTTCTCCTTTGCCAAGAAAATCCATCCACCTGACAGGTGGGGCATATCAAGAAGCTGATTAAACAGCACGATCATGACACAATTGCACCTTGTGCTGTGGACAATAAAATGGCACTCTAAAATGTGCAGTTTTCTCACACAACACAATGCCACAGATGTCTCAAGTTTTGAGGGAGCATGCTTACTGCAAGAATGTCCAGCAGAGCTGTTGCCAGATAATTCAATGTTCATTTCTCTACCATAAACCGCCTCCAACGTCATTTTAGAGAATTTGGCAGTATGTCCAAATGACCTCAAACGGGGTGCTGAGGAGTATTTAATAATAAAGCCCCTTTGTGGGGGGAAAACTAATTCTGATTGGCTGGGCCTGGCTCCCCAGTGGGTGGGCTTGGCTGCCAAGTGGGTGGGCCTATGCCCTCCCAGGCCCACCCATGGCTGCACCCCTGCCCAGTAATGTGAAATCCATAGATTAGAGCCTAATGAATTTAATTTAATTGACCGATTTCCTTATGTGAACTGTAACTCAGTAAAATCTTTAAAATTGTTGCATGTTGTGTTTATATTTTTGTTCAGTATATATACAAATATCTGTGATGGGTACACAGTCATTCCTTGTCCCCACTTCGGGCAAATCAGATCATGTCTCTCTGTTCCTACTTTCCGCCTACAAGATAACACACCTGCTCTATAATAACAAGATAACACACCTGCTCTATAATAACAAGATAACACACCTGTTCTATAATAACAAGATAACACACCTGTTCTATAATAACAAGATAACACACCTGTTCTATAATAACAAGATAACACACCTGTTCTATAATAACAAGATAACACACCTGCTCTATAATAACAAGATAACACACCTGCTCTATAATAACAAGATAACACACCTGTTCTATAATAACAAGATAACACACCTGCTCTATAAGTCTTTTTAAACCATTACGTCTACATTGGTAAGTAGGGATGTTCAGTGTGCAGTCACTTTCTGATCAGGCCTGAAAGGAAGCCGGGTGTTGACTTGAATCTGTTCTTGATCGTTTGGGCTTTTTTTTCTTTTTTTTCAGGGAAACAGTTTCATAACATAACATCTTTCTCTCACTCTCCTTCCTTCACTCAGACCCATCTCTGGATTTCATGTTCTGTGGTTGCCATAGTAATCTGAATGCCAATAATAGCCCTCAACCTTAACTCCCTAAAGTCTAGGAAGCCAGGGATGGAAATTGCCACAATTGAATTTTATAGAGGCTCATAGTTAAAAAATATACAGGGAGTGAAGCATTCAGTCAGAATCCCTGCTCCATTGTATTCTAATGCCAGCACCATCCACCCCCGACACTCAGCAGAGACAACATCATAAATCAATTTACAAACCAGGGGAGATGGAAATGTACAGGGGCAGATGAAGAAAATGTGAAAACATTTCGAGCAGCATGGCAGTGTTATCTGTGCAGGTGGCCCGCCTGTTGATTGCCACTGCTGTTTATGTGAAACCTAACAGTCTCTCTGGTAAATTAGGGATGGAGGTTTTGATGAGGAGGAAAAGCAGACAGCCAGTGAAATGTATTGACTAGTTGAAGTCGGAAGTTTCCATACACCTTAGCCAAATACATTTAAACTCAGTTTTTCACAATTCCTGACATTTAATCCTAGTAAAAATGCCCTGTCTTAGGTCAGTTAGGATCACCACTTTATTTTAAGAATGTGAAATGTCAGAATGATAGTAGAGAGAATGATTTATTTGAGCTTTTATTTCTTTCATCACATTCCAATGGGTCAGAAGTTTACATACACTCAATTAGTATTTGGTAGCATTACCTTTAAATTGTTTAACTTGGGACAAATGTTTTGGGTAGCCTTCCACAAGCTTCACACAATAAGTTGGGTGAATTTTGGCCTCCTTGCTTGCACACGCTTTTTCAGTTTTGCCCACAAATGTTCTATAGGATTGAGGTCAGGGCTTTGTGATGGCCACTCCAATACCTTGACTTTGTTGTTCTTAAGCCATTTTGCCAAAATTTGGAAGTATGCTTGGGGTCATTGATTATTTGGAAAACCCATTTGCAACCAAGCTTTAACTTCCTGACGGATGTGTTGAGATGTTGCTTCAATATATCCACACAATTGTCCCTCCTCATGATTCTATCTATTTTGTGAAGTGCTGTTGTAGCAAAGCACCCCCACAACATGATGCTGCCACCCCCGTGCTTCACGGTTGGGATGGTGTTCTTCGGCTTGCAAGCCTCCCCCTTTTTCCTCCAAACATAACAATGGTCATTATGGCCAAACAGTTCTATTTTGTTTCATCAGACCAGAGGACATTTCTCCAAAAAGTATGATCTTTGTCCACATGTGCACTTGAAAACCATAGTCTGGCTTTTTTATTGTGGTTTTGGAGCAGTGGCTTCTTCCTTGCTGAGCTGTATAACAGCTGCGTAGTCCCATGGTGTTTATACTTGCGTACTATTGTTTGTACAGATGAACGTGGTACCTTCAACTGTTTGGAAAATGCTCCCAAGGATGAACCAGACTTGTGGAGGTCTACAATTGTTTTTCTGAGGTCTTGGCTGATTTCTTTTGATTTTCCCATGATGTCAAGCAAAGAGGCACTGAGTTTGAAGGTAGGTCTTGAAATACATCCAGAGGTACACCTCCAATTGACTCAGATGATGTCAGTTAGCCTATCAGAAGCTTCTAAAGCCATGACATCATTTTCTGGAATTTTCCAAGCTGTTTAAAGGCACAGTCAATTTAGTGTATGTAATCTTCTGACCCACTGGAATTGTGATACAGTGAATTATAAGTGAAATAATCTGTCTGTAAACAATTGTTGGAAAAATGACGTGTGTCATGCACAAAGTATATGTCCTAACCGACTTGCCAAAACTATAGTTTGTTAACAAAACATTTGTGGAGTGGTTGAAAAACGAGTTTTAATGACTCCAACCTAAGTGTATGCAATCTTCTGACTTCAACTGTAACTGCCATAATAAAGGAAAGACCAACATAAACTGTCTTTATAGAGCGTTGGGCCACCAACAGCCAGAACAGCTTCAATATGCCTTGGCATAGATTCTACAATGGTCTGGAACTCTATTGGAGGGATGCGACACCATTCTTCCACAAAAAAATACAATCATTTTGTGTTTTGTTGATGGTGGTGGAAAACATTGTCTCAGGCGACGCTCCAGAATCTCCCATAAGTGTTCAACTGGGTTGAGTTCTGGTGACTGAGACGGTCATGGCATATGATTTACATAGTTTTCATGCTCATCAAACCATTCAGTGACTACTCATGTCGTATGGATGGGGGCATTGTCATCCTATGGGGGCATAGCCATGATAACCAAAATAATGGCCTGCCCAGCATTTTTATACATGACCATAAGCATGTTGGGATGTTAATAAACCTGTGTGGAAGCACTGACTTTTAATATACTTTGTATCCCTCATTTACTCAAGTGATTCCATTATTTAGACAGTTACCTGTATGTTCTGACTGGTTGTTTCTATTTACTTCATTTTATATCTCTTTTTTGATTTCTGCCATGACAGCAATTACCATCTGTATCCATGTTTGTACCAGCTGTTTTCTCCTGCATGCTGTCTTGGAACCAACTCCCTGTCACCCCCCTCCTGATGTGGCTGCCAAGATTGGTTCTACATTTCCAAACAAATGGTTTGACTTTAGAATATGTAAACTGAAACGGACAATTAAACAGAAACAAGATCTGCTGTTGCTGTTTATGGATGGTTGGAAACAGCCTGTAGCCAAAAAACCCGAGAAGGGGACAGAGGCTCCTTCATAGAAGGCACAGCCGGGTAAGGAGAGACAGGTACAGGGTCTGGGCCTAATTTGGAGGAACAGGTGTGCCATGCTGCCATACAGCTAGATCAGATAATATACAGTGCCTTGCGAAAGTATTCGGTCCCCTTGAACTTTGGGATCTTTTGCCACATTTCAGGCTTCAAACATAAAGATATAAAACTGTATTTTTTTGTGAAGAATCAACAACAAGTGGGACACAATCATGAAGTGGAACGACATTTATTGGATATTTCAAACTTTTTTAATAAATCAAAAACTGAAAAATTGGGCGTGCAAAATTATTCAGCCCCCTTAAGTTAATACTTTGTAGCGGCACCTTTTGCTGCGATTACAGCTGTCAGTCGCTTGGGGTATGTCTCTATCAGTTTTGCACATCCAGAGACTGAAGTTTTTTCCCATTCCTCCTTGCAAAACAGCTCGAGCTCAGTGAGGTTGGATGGAGAGCATTTGTGAACAGCAGTTTTCAGTTCTTTCCACAGATTCTCGATTGGATTCAGGTCTGGACTTTGACTTGGCCATTCTAACACCTGGATATGTTTATTTTTGAACCATTCCATTGTAGATTTTGCTTTATGTTTTGGATCATTGTCTTGTTGGAAGACAAATCTCCGTCCCAGTCTCAGGTCTTTTGTAGACTCCATCAGGTTTTCTTCCAGAATGGTCCTGTATTTGGCTCCATCCATCTTCCCATCAATTTTAACCATCTTCCCTGTCCCTGCTGAAGAAAAGCAGGCCCAAACAATGTTGCTGCCACCACCATGTTTGACAGTGGGGATGGTGTGTTTAGGGTGATGAGCTGTGTTGCTTTTACGCCAAACATAACGTTTTGCATTGTTGCCAAAAAGTTCAATTTTGGTTTCATCTGACCAGAGAGCACCTTCTTCCACATGTTTGGTGTGTCTCCCAGGTGGCTTGTGGCAAACTTTAAATGACACTTTTTATGGATATCTTTAAGAAATGGCTTTCTTCTTGCCACTCTTCCATAAAGGCCAGATTTGTGCAATATACGACTGATTGTTGTCCTATGGACAGAGTCTCCCACCTCAGCTGTAGATCTCTGCAGTTCATCCAGAGTGATCATGGGCCTCTTGGCTGCATCTCTGATCAGTCTTCTCCTTGTATGAGCTGAAAGTTTAGAGGGACGGCCAGGTCTTGGTAGATTTGCAGTGGTCTGATACTCCTTCCATTTCAATATTATCGCTTGCACAGTGCTCCTTGGGATGTTTAAAGCTTGGGAAATCTTTTTGTATTCAAATCCGGCTTTAAACTTCTTCACAACAGTATCTCAGACCTGCCTGGTGTGTTCCTTGTTCTTCATGATGCTCTCTGCACTTTTAACGGACCTCTGAGACTATCACAGTGCAGGTGCATTAAAAAAGAGACTTGATTACACACAGGTGGATTGTATTTATCATCATTAGTCATTTAGGTCAACATTGGATCATTCAGAGATCCTCACTGAACTTCTGGAGAGAGTTTGCTGCACTGAAAGTAAAGGGGCTGAATAATTTTGCACGCCCAATTTTTCAGTTTTTGATTTGTTAAAAAAGTTTGAAATATCCAATAAATGTCGTTCCACTTCATGATTGTGTCCCACTTGTTGTTGATTCTTCACAAAAAATACAGTTTTATATCTTTATGTTTGAAGCCTGAAATGTGGCAAAAGATCGCAAAGTTCAAGGGGGCCGAATACTTTCGCAAGGCACTGTATTTTGATTTATTTAACACTTTTTTGGTTACTACATGATTCCATGTCTTATTTCATAGTTTTGGTGTCTTCACTATTATTCTACAATGTAGAAAATAGTACAAATAAAGAAAAACCCTTGAATGAGTTGGTGTGTCCAAACTTTTGACTGGTACTGTATATAAATTACCATTTAAAAGTTTGGGGTCACTTAGAAATGTCCTTCTTTTTGAAAGAAAAGCACATTTATTGTCCATTAAAATAACATCAAATTGATTAGAAATACAGTGAAAACGTTGCTAATGTTGTAAATGACTATTGTAGCTGGAAACAGCAACCATCACTCCTGTGTTCCAATGGCATATTGTGTTAGCTAATCCAAGTTTATCATTTTAAAAGGCCAATTGATCATTAGAAAACCTTTTTGGAATTAGCTTAGCACAACTGAAAACTGTTGTCCTGATTAAAGAAGCAATAAAACTGTCCTTCTTTAGACTTGTTGAGTATCTGGAGCATCAGCCTTTGTGGGTTCGATTACAGGCTCAAAACGGCCAGATACAAAGACCTTTCTTCTGGTTAGAGCCAGTTTGCACTGTTCTGTGAAGGGAGTAGTACACAGTGTTGTACGAGATCTTCAGTTTCTTGGCAATTTCTCGCATGGAATAGCCTTAATTTCTCAGAACAAGAATAGACTGACGAGTTTCAGAGGAAAGTTTTGTTTCTGGACATTTTGAGCCTGTAATCAAACCCACAAATGCTGATGCTCCAGACACTCAACTAGTCTAAAGAAGTTGTATTGCTTCTTTCTAAGTGACCCCAAACTTTTGAATGGTAGTATATATATATATATATATATATATATATATATATATATATATATATATATATTATTTCCTTATTTCCCTTAGATATAGGACAGACACTTCAAAACCTTATTCCTTATTATTTATCTTTTTACTGTCTATTTTGCCATTTATGAATATGTTATTCAATGCGTTTCTATGGGCAATAGCAGTAAAGGCCAAATTCAATGTTTTATCAAATATTTTGATTTTATTTTTTGGGGATACCTAAAGGGGTCCTAAAATTCAAAATCAAATAGCTAAACGATCCATGGTATGACCATCTTAAAACAATTTAGCCAACGGCTTAGATTTTTAGAGGTTAATAAGGAACCTGACCACTTGTCGGATAATACCTTAAGAAAGTTCATACTCACAGGACAGTATAACAAAATGTGAAATACTTCTTAGTGATTATAATTTGAACTTAAACTGCCATCAGAGGAGATCAGATATGGAGTTATAGGACACATATTACAGCTGCGAAGCATATGTTGATAAGATACGGGACACTACAGACCGAGTTTCCTTGGCACAATCCAGGATCTAACTGACTCCATGAGTTCATGTAATAAAGAGCTGACAGTGGGTGACTGCAGTAATTGGACTGACCCTTAGACACTGTAGAGAGGATTGCTGCTTTAATGACTGCTGCTTCATCAGAACCTGCTCTGATTAGGTGCCCTACTGATTCACACAGAATACATATTCTTAGGCAGAGGTGTACAATTATGTGGAGATAATGGATCCATGTGCCTTTGGGACTCTAAAATCATTATTAGTAATGTATTCTCTGAACTCTTATTCTGACTAGCACAGTAAGGGCTCTATATAAGCAGTATCACTGAATCGTTATAGATTGCACGCTAGGAATGGCAAGGTAAATTCCGATTGAGCCGACACCGTGAACGCAGTCTCCGCTAACACGGGAACATTGCCTTTAACTTTCAATCACACTGTAAAGCTGAATTTCCGCAATACCAATTGAATAGGGCCCTAATATGAGAATCACTGTTGTATCAGATCTGATGATTAACACAATGTGAGGTCACTGCTATATCATTGATTTGTATAATGTCATTATGTCAACAAAGTAGTAATGATGACATGAAGAATCTACAATACATTTGCTTTTAATCAAGGCATTTCATAGCCTATATCAACACAGTTTGAGGAACAGTCAGGAAAACCCACAGGTGTCCATTACTAATGACATCATAGTATAAAATACATAAGTACTCACACCAACAATAACAATACAGTAGATAGAAACTAACTAGCATCCATCATTTATCTAACACCTTGAGATAACAATTAATGAATTTGGCATCAAGTATGACGGATTGGCACTTGTTTCATTTTCTTGAGAAACAGAACAAGTTCAGCATATTAAACATCTCCTCTCCACTGCAGAAATTAGATCACTGAAATAGATATCTTCCCCACTTTCATTATTTCGCATAAGCAGTCTTCCGAGTTTAATTTTAAAAAATTGACAGTCAGACCTTTTTAGCTTGTGTAATTAAATAGCCATTTAGCACAGAATAACGAGGAAGGATTTCCGAACACCAACAGCTAGCTAATTGTAAAGTTAATTCTGGCAATCCCTCAGAGACTTAAATCAAGGTTGGCAATCAAATTGGCTAACTGTGTATCTAATGCATCAGGCAGAGGTCTAATTCTAAAAAGAAAGTCCATACTATGATGGCAAACCCATTTAAAGTGGCTATATACATTATACATCTGCAGGTTTTCTGCACCCCCAATAGAGGTGTTGGGCTTCCCCATAACAAACAGAGAAAAACACACATCTTAGAGGATAGTGGGTATTCCTCCACTGTTAGAAATCAGGTGCTCACTGTATTCATTTGATACATGACTGCATGTATAAAACATATATTTATCCATTATTTAGCTGACAGTAAGCCCTCCCACTGGCATCCCACAAAACAACACACCTGGGCATCATAAGCAGCCAAGTTAGTAAGATACATATATTTACAGTGTATTCAACCAGGATAATTAACCCTGTGGTTGGTATAGAAGATAATCAGCAAGGAGATCTGGCCTACAGTATTTAAAGCACTTCAAATCATAGCATAATTGAAAACACAGTCATGAGGAGAAAGTTAATTGAATCCATTTGAAATTTTTGCTGATCCTTTTTACATGTTTTAATTACGTATCTAACCTGTTGAGTGAGATAGCTTTCAGCACAGTTTTCCTTTCTCAGGAGAATTATTCCTAGTTCAAATGCACATTGGGCTGTCTTTTTTAAATACAGATGTAAGATCTTAATTTGATAACTCTTTTGTTGCTGAGAATTTTTCTGCACAGTAGGAAATGCAAACTTGTCGTGTATTTGAGTTTTAAAAAGGATTCTAAAGATTGCAATTTCCACTTGGAAAATTCAGACTTGATTTGCCCTAACGAAAAATGTATCAAAGCCCACAACAATGTCCATTAATTATAATCCACATAATAATTCACATTTCCTGCTGCCACAGGATTATTTTACTGCTGTAGAAAACTGGCTCAAATTAAAATCCTACATCTGTAGATGAGAAACAAGAAAATACAATCAATTACAAAAATAGTTGGCAATCCCCAAAATACACTACTCACTTTTTGATTTAATTACATTTTCATCATAAAAGCACTTAGGCTACATTTTGACCCTGCCTACTACAAAGAAGTATTATAAAATCTACTGACAATATTTTTGCTTTTTAGTCATGCCAAAGAAGGGATTTAGTAAGCCAAAGAAGGGATTGGTTACAACTCAGTGAGCACACACCCATGTACAGCAGGCAGAGCATGAGCATTGAGCACACACAGATTAATCATTTAATAGTATCGTAGCAGATTACAGATTTTCCACAATAACAAAATCCTCACAGTTAGAGCCAAACAAAGTTATATAAAGTATAAGCATGGAGAAAAGCAATGGTATTGTAGAGACCTCTATTGTATAGTCTAGGTTAAAACATGACAGGGAATGTAACTCACAAAAACAATGGCTATTTTCTGTAAAATAGTCATGTTTGACATGATTAAATGACTCCATATCTCAAAGATGAATGTGTGTGGTGACCCTTTAACCATCTGCAGAAACAACCTCTGCTTCTTTCCTCTGTCTCCTTCTTGAAATTGCAATCAGATCAAATGTATTGTAATTCATTTTAAAGGACAGCAGAGCACATGCAGAGTAGAAGGCTATCCTTCATGTCAAATCATGTTTATTGTAAATATTTTTTATTGTAAATGTTTTTCCTTTCTCAGTCCTCTGGCCTAGTTGCTTGTCTACACTGCCAGGAGTGGAAAACACCATCATAATAATGAAGTCAGCAAATTATAAGGTTTTCAGGGTCAGAGGGCTGCTAATCATTCACTCTCCAGCAGTACATAATTTACAAAGTCATAATGTTGTAAAAGTATGTGGACACCCCTTCAAATGAGTGGATTCGGCTATTTCAGCCACATCCGTTGCTGACGTGTATAAAAATCAAGCATACCACCATGCAATCTCCATAGACAAACATTGGCAGTAGCATGAGAGCTCACTGAGAGCTCAGTGACTTTTCAGTGAACGCTACCTGCCCCAATGCATAGTGCCAACTGTAAAGATTGGTGGAGGAGGAATAATGGTCTGCGGCTATTTGTTATTGTTTGGGCTAGGCCCCTTAGTTCCAGTCAAAGGAACATTCATTGTATTGTACATTGTAGATGATTCTGCGCTTCCAAGTTTGCAGCAACAGTTTGGGGAAGGCCCTTTCCTGTTTCAGCATCACAATACCCACATGCACAAAGCGAGGTCCATACAGAAATGGTTTGTTGAGATCAGTGTGGAAGAACTTGACTGGCCTGCACAGAGCACTGACCTCAACCCCATCGAACAGCTTTGGGATGAATTGGAACGCCAACTGCGAGCCAGGCCTAATCGCCCAACATCAGTGCCCAACCTCACTAATGGCTGAATGGAAGCAAATCACCGCAGGAATGTTCCAACATCTAGTGGAAAGCCTTACCAGAAGAGTGGAGGCTGTTATAGCAGCAAAGGGGGGACCAACTCCATATTAATACCCATGATTTTGGAATGAGATGTTTGACGAGTAGGTGTCCATATACTTTTGGTCATGCAGTATACATCATACTGAAGCATATGTCTTATACAAATACAACATCTATGTATAAAATTATGTTCAACACCTTTGAATAATGTCACACTCTTTAAAATGTAATGCATACACCCTCCCTCCCTCTGTCACTCTCTCTTTCTGTCTATCTATCACTCTTGGTAAGGCTTGTGGGTGTTGTGAAACTGAAGTACAAACTGCTAACATATCACAGCATTTACATATTCATGCCAAGCGCTAGGGAAGCAGACGGTGACGTCTGATCTCTATTCTCCAGGTTTTGGACATTGTGGTCACATAACAGACTGGCCTTCCTTCCGGTAGTAGGCTACTGTGGATCGCAACAACAATCAGGATCAAAGGATAATTTGCACATCAAGTTATAGTGGCAACATCAAAGACGCCCTGATCCATAAAAGCATGGTAGTGGTGAATAAAAACTGAATCATAGAGACTCGCATCCTGTATTGTCTGAGTTACATGTAATTGCAACCATGCGACATTCAACGTCGAGATCAAGAGAGTCCAAAAAGTGAGTCCCTCAAACGAGCAGGTGTTTTTTGACCTGTGCCATATTCGATTGTCCACCACATGATTTACAAGTTGGGCTGTGCAGGGCTTCAGGTTCAGGAAATAGAAGGTTGAGGAGGTGACCAGCTAAGAGACAAACTGCTAGACCAGACCAGACATTGACTTCCTTTCAAACAGTTCTATGTGAATACAGGGAAGACCAAGCAAACATCTAACCCCAGTTATATACAGTGCCTTGCGAAAGTATTCGCCCCCCTTGAACTTTGCGACCTTTTGCCACATTTCAGGCTTCAAATATAAATATATAAAACTGTATTTTCTTGTGAAGAATCAACAACAAGTGGGACACAATCATGAAGTGCAAGAACATTTATTGGATATTTCAAACTTTTTTAACAAATCAAAAACTGAAAAATTGGGTGTGCAAAATTATTCAGCCCCCTTAAGTTAATACTTTGTAGCGCCACCTTTTGCTGCGATTACAGCTGTAAGTCGCTTGGGGTATGTGTCTATCAGTTTTGCACATCGAGAGACTGAAATTTTTTCCCATTCCTCCTTGCAAAACAGCTCGAGCTCAGTGAGGTTGGATGGAGAGCGTTTGTGAACAGCAGTTTTCAGTTCTTTCCACAGATTCTCGATTGGATTCAGGTCTGGACTTTGACTTGGCCATTCTAACACCTGGATATGTTTATTTTTGAACCATTCCATTTTAGATTTTGCTTTATGTTTTGGATCATTGTCTTGTTGGAAGACAAATCTCCGTCCCAGTCTCAGGTCTTTTGCAGACTCCATCAGGTTTTCTTCCAGAATGGTCCTGTATTTGGCTCCATCCATCTTCCCATCAATTTTAACCATCTTCCCTGTCCCTGCTGAAGAAAAGCAGGCCCAAACCATGATGCTGCCACCACCATGTTTGACAGTGGGGATGGTGTGTTCAGGGTGTTGAGCTGTGTTGCTTTTACGCCAAACATAACGTTTTGCATTGTTGCCAAAAAGTTCAATTTTGGTTTCATCTGACCAAAGCACCTTCTTCCACATATTTGGTGTGTCTCCCAGGTGGCTTGTGGCAAACTTTAAACAACACTTTTTATGGATATCTTTAAGAAATGGCTTTCTTCTTGCCACTCTTCCATAAAGGCCAGATTTGTGCAATATACGACTGATTGTTGTCCTATGGACAGAGTCTCCCACCTCAGCTGTAGATCTCTGCAGTTCATCCAGAGTGTTCATGGGCCTCTTGGCTGCATCTCTGATCAGTCTTCTCCTTGTATGAGCTGAAAGTTTAGAGGGACGGCCAGGTCTTGGTAGATTTGCAGTGGTTTGATACTCCTTCCATTTCAATATTATCGCTTGCACAGTGCTCCTTGGGATGTTTAAAGCTTGGAAAATCTTTTTGTATCCAAATCCGGCTTTAAACTTCTTCACAACAGTATCTCGGACCTGCCTGGTGTGTTCCTTGTTCTTCATGATGCTCTCTGCGCTTTTAACGGACCTCTGAGACTATCACAGTGCAGGTGCATTTATACGGAGACTTGATTACACACAGGTGGATTGTATTTATCATCATTAGTCATTTAGGTCAACATTGGATCATTCAGAGATCCTCACTGAACTTCTTGAGAGAGTTTGCTGCACTGAAAGTAAAGGGGCTGAATAATTTTGCACGTCCAATTTTTCAGTTTTTGATTTGTTAAAAAAAGTTTGAAATATCCAATAAATGTCGTTCCACTTCATGATTGTGTCCCACTTGTTGTTGATTCTTCACAAAAAAATACAGTTTTATATCTTTATGTTTGAAGCCTGAAATGTGTCAAAAGGTTGCAAAGTTCAAGGGGGCCGAATACTTTCGCAAGGCACTGTATCTTTTTTCATGCACATTATCATTCATAGTCTCATTCTGTGTTAGTCAGAGTACTATTCTGTATCGTCAGGACAGACCTAGAGGCCATGGAGCAGCTTCCCCAGAGGGATCTCTCTCTCCCCCAGCAGAGTGTCTCTCTTCAGGCTGGTGCCCTTATTCACCACCTTGATCTTCACTGCTAGGTTCTTCACCTGCACTGAGGTCACAGAGTCAAAGAAGAAGTCCTCGTTGAACACAGGATTTCGGCTGTTCTTGATGATAGTGCTCCGCTGTTTCTGCAGCTTGCCAGGATTGAGGTACAGTGACACGCAGCAGTTGATGCTCTTAATGTCGTACATCTTGTCGTAGAGCTCTTCGGCAGCCAGAATGCGAATGCGCAGGCGGGCCGTGCCAGCATCGTAGTCGGCGCTGAGCCTCACCCTGCCGCCCTTGTGTAGGTTGACGGTGTGCTCCCGGTCCGACGGCCCACCGCCATGGAGTGAAGAAGAGTGGAGCCGCCGCAGCACATTGGGACTGGGCTCGGTTGAGCTGCACTCGTCTGTGGACAAGGAGCTGTGGCGGGCAAACGTCCTCTTGGCTTTCACCACCTTTGCCTGTGTCTCGTGGGTGAAGACTTTGAGCAGCGAGGCAGAGCGGGAGAGAAGTGGGGAGTTGAAGGGAGAGGACTCAGCCGAGGAACAGGTGTCACTCTCCCCTCCACTAAAGTAGCGGTATGGGTTGTGAGAGGCGTTGAAGTCAGGGGGGTTGAGGTGGTTGCATTCGCTGACGCTGCTCTTCCCCTTCCTCTGGGAGTTGGGAGAGGTCAGGGGGCTGGTCTGGTCACAGTGGAAAAGGGACTCCTTGCGGCGGGTGTGGGGGCTCTCCATCAAAGTGGCAAAACCATAGGAAGTCTGGGTCTTGGGGACGTAGGGCAGTGACATAGCGGTCTGAGACTGAGGGTCAGCGTTAGTGTCCCCTGCCACCATGTCATCAGCGCTCTCTATCTGGATAATGTGACGGTTGGCGGCCCTCAACAGGTTCTTGGTGTCCCCAGCTAGCTTGGCAACCAGACGCGGGCTGCGAGGGCTGCTGATTTTCTTACTGCCAATGGTCTGCTCAGAGGCCGAGGGCCGCAGCCCCTCCTTCGGCTTGACGACGTCCAGGGTCTCAGGCTCTGGGGGGCAGCAGACCAGCTTGGGGGGAATGAAAAAGTCAGGGATCTTATCAGGGGTGAGGACGTTGCTGTAGACTGGAGTGTTGCTGTCCTTGACCCCATTCTCCCCCCGCCGGAGAACAGTGGTCTCTACTGACCCACGGATCTTGTCCAGAACCCACATTATCCCACTGGGCTTCACCAGCTGGGATAGAAGGGTGTTTCTCTGTCTGGAGGCAAAAGCACAAACATGGAAGCAGTTGTGAAATACATGAATTAACACACAGTAAATCATATTACAATTGTTGCTATATCTGTGTAAGAAATGGTTAACTGAATCTAAAAACGATGAAATCAATGAAATTGACCCCAATGTGTCAAGTGTATACTTAAGCAATAAGGCCTGAGGGGGTGTGGTATATGGCCAATATACCACGGCTAAGGGCTGTTCTTAGGCACTACTGTGTGGTTCCAGCCCTGAATGCTAATTGGCTGAAAACTGTGGTATATCAGACAGTATACCACGGGTAAGACAAAACATTTATTTTTACTGCTCTAATTACTTTGGTAACCAGTTTATAATAGCAATAAGGCACCTCGGGTTTGTGATATAAGGCCAATATACCATGGCTAATGGCTGTGACCTAGCACTCTGCATTGTGTCGTACATAAGAACAGCCCTTGGCTGTGGTATATTGGCCATATATCACACCCCCTCGTGGCTTATTGCTTAATTATAGAGGTGTTGAATAAAAAAATTATTTAGCAGCCTAAATAAGAGGTACAGTTGAAGTCAGAAGTTTACATACACTTAGGTTGGAGTCACTAAAACTTGTTTTTCAACCAAATTTCTTGTTAACAAACTATAGTTTTGGCAAGTCGGTTCGGACATCTACTTTGTGCATGACACAAGTAATTTTTCCAACAATTGTTTGCAGACAGATTATTTATAAGATCACTTATAATTCACTGTATCACAATTCCAGTGGGTCAGAAGTTTACATACACTAAGTTGACTGTGCCTTTAAACAGCTTGGAAAATTCCAGAAAATTATGTCATGGCTATAGAAGCTTCTGATTGGTTAATTGACATAATCTGAGTCAATTGGAGGTGTACCTGTGGATGTATTTCAAGGCCTAACTTCAAACTCATCACCCAAGATCTCAGAAAGAAAATTGTAGCCCTCCACAAGTCTGGTTCATCCTTGGGAGCAATTTCCAAACGCCTGAAGGTACCACGTTCATCTGTACAAACAATAGTATGCAAGTATAAACACCATGGGACTATGCAGCCATTATACTGCTCAGAAAGGAGACGCGTTCTGTCTCCTAGAGATGAACGTACTTTGGTGCGAAAAGTGCAAATCAATCCCAGAACAACAGCAAAGGACCTTGTGAAGATGCTGGAGGAAACAGGTACAAAAGTATTTATATCCACAGTAAAACGAGTCCTATATCGACATAACCTGAAAGGCCGCTCAATAAGGAAGAAGCCACTGCTCCAAAACCACAATAAAAAAGACAGACTACAGTTTGCAACTGCAAATGGGGACAAAGATCGTACTTTTTGGAGAAATATCCTCTGGTCTGATGAAACAAAAATAGAACTATTTACTCAAGGTGACCATCGTTCTGCTTGGAGGAAAAAGGGGGAGGCTTGCAAGCCAAAGAACACCATCCCAACCGTGAAGGACAGGGGTGGCAGCATCATGTTTTGGGGGTGCTTTGCTGCAGGAGGGACTGGTGCACTCCGCAAAATAGATGGCATCATGAGGATGGAAAATTATGTGGATTTTTTGAAGAAACATCTCAAGACCTCAGACAGGAAGTTAAAGCTTGGTCGTGTAACAGTATAACTTTAGACCGTCCCCTCGCCCATACCCGGGCGTGAACCAGGGACCCTCTACACACATCAACAACAGTCACCCCCGAAGCATCGTTACCCATCGCCCCACAAAAGCCGCGGCCCTTGCGGAGCAAGGGGAACCACTACTTCAAGGTCTTAGAGCAAGTGACGTCACCGATTGAAACGCTATTTAGCGCGCACCGCTAACTAAGCTAGCCGTTTCACATCCGTTACAGTCGCAAATGGGTCTTCCAAATGGACAATGACCCCAAGTATACTTCCAAAGTTATGGCAAAATGGCTTAAGGACAACAAAGTCAAGGTATTGGAGTGGCCATCACAAATCCCTGACTTCAATCCTATCGAACATTTGTGGGCAGAACTGAAAAAGCGTGTGCGAGCAAGGCCTACAAACCGGACTCATTTATACCAGTTCTGTGAGGAGGAATGGGCCAAAATTCACCCAACTTATTGTGGGAAGCTTGTGGAAGGCTACCCAAAATGTTTGATCCAAGTTAAACAATTTAAAGGCAATGCTACCAAATATTAATTGAGTGTATGTAAACTTCTGACCCACTGGGAATGTGGCGAAATAAATAAAAGCTGAAATAAATCATTCTCTCTACTATTGTTCTAACATTTCACATTCTTAAAATAAAGTAGTGATCCTAACTGTCCTAAGACAGGGCATTTTTACTAGGATTAAATGTCAGGAATTGTGAAAACCTGAGTTGAAATGTATTTGACTAAGGTGTATGTAAACTTCCGACTTCAACTGTATGTAAAGAATCAGGGATGCAAACTGGTGAGGGCCCAAAAAAGTGACACTTTTTTTTCCTTCTTCACTGAAACATGGAAAAAATCCCTGCCAGGGGGAAATGCAGGTTTTAACTAATTAAACAACCAAGAATATGATCTACATGATCAGTCTGTGTGTAAAGTAAAGTGGTTAATGTGAACCTAACTCACAGCTAAAAAATGTAAAGAAAGCAATCCAATGTTATTTGTTGCCTAGACTTCACTGGAAATGACACTCAAGTCTTGAGAAAAAAACAATACACTAATATTGCAGTTATCCGTGACAACCTTTATAATAAAATGCTTGTGACCACACACATAAATGGGAAAAAAACACACACTTTGGAAAAAAACATCTTAAAGTAGAATGAAACAAACAGGCATTCTATTTTTACTCTATTATAGTGGTCACTGTAGACATCGATCAAGTGCACAAAGCTACATGTGTGCAAAAATAACGTTCACTGAGTAAAACAATATATAATCCCCCCTCACTCACACACACATGCTACTGTCAAGTTCAACACAACAAAAACAATATCTTCGGAGTACACTGCACATTTTTACATTGTACACGTTATGCCTGTGGACATCTGTTCTACAATGTGCCAGCAAAAGCGAGAAAGAGGGAAAGTGTGTGGTTTTCTTTTCACATCTATAGTGGCATCCGGTTTAAACCAGGCCCAGCTCCAGCTCCACTTGCTTAACAAGCAACGCCTCTTTTCCACCTAATTCTCTCAATCTGAAAATGAACCACATACTGTATAGGGAAACATTAGTTAACAGATAGTGGTTAGTTCGTTAGCTAGTTAACATTTCACACAGATTTCCAGGGTCCAGTAAGCAACTAACGCGTTATAATTTGAGGAACAGTGTTGTGCCGAAAATCTTCCCCCTGCCAGAATCCCCCTCCCCCTTCGTGTGAACGCGCACGCACTCAATTCTACATTGCTGCAATTTGCTTGCTAGTTGAGATTACTGAATACATTAGGCTGCGTTTCATTTGATATTTTATTTCGGTTTGGTCTCGGGGGAGGAGCAAGTAATGTCTGCAGTTTTCGGTTTGGCTATTTGTTACAAGTGTATTAGTCTATAAATACATCTCTTTGCCAAAATTCGTCATCTATCCATGTCTTATTCAACTAGTAGTTGTTCTGAAATGTTTATTGCTTCCCTAAATTGTACCCCCCTTCTAATTTCCTTAACTTTGTGGCTAGAGTCAAATACTTTCTGTGGCACACATCAGAGTCAAATACTTTCTAGAGTCAAATACTTTCTATAGAACAGGCAGGGGGAGATTTCCGTCACAACAACGGCAAGGTGTCGTATACCAGTTAATACTATATAGAATTGGTTAGGTTAGTAATGTTAGCTAATTTGATATTGTAACGTTAGCTAGCTGTCTACGTTATTAGCAAGGTCATTTTCACACCATTAACTCAATTATTTGATCAGATAAATTGGCTAATGTTGCTCAAAATTTCTCTGGCTAGCTAACGGATAATTCAATCCAGCTAGCAAGATACTTAACAATGCTAATTAATACCTGTTCCACCACACTTTCTCCCTCAAACTTTCCAAAGACAGTAATTTTTCGGTTACACGAATCACGCAGGTCACCTATTTTGGATTCAAAACGCCGAATTTCACCGAAAGGTGACTAGTTTGCATCCCTGAAAGAATACATGCAATGTTAGCACATGATTTAATTACAAAGGCTAAGAAAACACTATTATTTGTATTCATACAGTAGTACATTCATACATGTTGTCTAGGTAGCAGTGAGTATATGTCAACATGCTGCACAGGATATTGCTCCTGTGGAATAATAATGACTGCTGCATTAGTCAGAATAACACACGTAGCCTTCACTCATTATTTTTTCAATAGATTACACTTATTCATTTTAGAACGTTTTAAAATTTTACGTAAAAATAAACACCCTTAATAAGCACATTGAAATCCACTTTATTAACAGTCATGGTATTCTATTATATTGTGTTGTATTCAGTTAACTTACATTTAACTGACATGTTGTGCATATGATACGATATGGAAGATAGGACAAAATTATAGGCTAAAGGTCTGGTCTGTGATGAATTTGCACAAGCTTGAATTTATAATAACTCTGCCTTTATAGAGAATCAAGACGGATCTCCTTAGATTTTAGCAAACCGTGGTGCACTGGAAGAAAGTCAATGTATTATTTAAAAAGTAAATAATGTAGTAGTTTACATTAGCCTATGCCTATCTTAACGCGGAAATAAAGTGCAACAAGTGAAAATTAGAAGTTTATATGCTCTCGATGCCGAAATATATTTAATTATGCGCTCTTGAGTGAGACAAATATTCAATTTTAGACAACGGTTGAATTCAGCTTAAGAAACTTACTGAAGACGTGGAGGCTGCTTTGTCGAATTGATTCTTCCGTAACAGGTGTTTTCTCCCGCCTCCTCTGGATCGCGCACTGTTTGCAGAACTATATAGTCTCCTCCGCACCCTAGAGATCGACTTGCGCTAGATGGAATAATATGATGCTTTTTATACACTCTCCCGGGCGATGTTGGGTGCCGACCAATAAGAGAAAATGATGAGATCCTCAAGAGAGCCAGTCACAATCACTGAAGCTTATGAATTAGTCAGAAGATACACTCTTACAGGACGTGTTTACATGATATATATGAAGGAATCAACAGGCTTTGAGCACACAAGTTTAGACATGAGTATAAACTTATTAAGTTGTTCTTGTTGTGTTTAGATCGCATCATGCGGAAAGTGACATCAATAATTGACCAGTTGATCATCCCTCATGAGTAATTACCCTATGTAGTTAGTGTGAAGAGTGACCATTAATTTATTTGATGGAGACAAATACAATTAAAACAACAACAATCTATATCAGATACACTGCAACATCAAATAGTTTGCACCAATTTCCAGCATCAGTCAAAACCATATAGCCTTTAAAATAAAAATATGATACACTGGTGGAAAAGAGAAGGAAAAACATACAGCAAAATGACAAAATGGTTAACATGTGGCTCCCATCTTACAGTTTTTTCAATCCGTTTTTCACTTTCTGTATAATGCAGACATTTCCAGTGATCTAGAGTTCCAGACATTAATCAAGTGCTGTTTCACATATTGGAACTCTCAATGGAACATGATTTGACATGGCCAAATATGTTTAGACATTTATTGTGATATAGGTTACTGTATACCTACAGCAGCAGAACGTAAACTCAGTGGAGCATATCCCAGTGCAGCTGGCTGTATGATTTAATTTACAGATGTTTGGTCCTTCTTCAGGTTTAGATCAACCCATCTGTTTCCCTGGAAACCTTGCCTCAGCAACAAATATATTTTCTGTGTCTAAAAATGGGAGGAAGAAGATTCTTTAGAAAAGATCAGGTGGATGATGATGACGAAGGCACATAGGCCCACAAATTGTTTTATCAAAGAATCTAGGTTTGAGCGCAGCACAATATCCTGACCAAAAGGTCAGTGACTTGCTACTACAGACACTTTTCATAAACATTTCAGTTTGACCTTTTCTATTGCATTTTTCACATTTTTCACTTAGTTGTCAGCTGTCAGAGGTGCCACTCTGTGGCCCATGAATTGTGTTGTGAAATACAATGAACATTTCATCAGCATGTCATTTATTCTCCCAAAATATAACCATTGTTTCTATTCTTCCTTACCTGTTTGTGAGAGGTATAGCCAGACACACAGACACCTATGGAAACCTACACGCACCTCATTGCTCCTGGGGCAGACGATGCCCTTTATCTGCACCTAATTGAATTGGGTGCTGACACACAAACGGGAGGCCCTATAGTAAATTAACAATTGGATTAGACTTTAATTGGAATTGTCAGTCTCTTTAACCATAACACACCTGACGCTTTAACAGAGACACTGAAGAGACAGAAGTTATGGCTGTAGGTAGGTAGACTGGCCTTATGACAAACACAGTCTTAACTCTGACACTTCATGACTCAACCTGTTCTGAAGAGGTAAACACATGTACACTCTAAAAATAAAAGGTTCCTGGAGGATCCTTCAGGGGTTTTCAAATTGAAATGACCTCTTTTAATGGATCCTCAAACTTTTGGGGCTAATATCTGAACTACCCCCTCCCCTATTATTATTATTATGATCTTTTCTGTTATATTCAGATATGTCGGGAGGGTAAAGTCTGTGAATAAAAAAAATGTAATTATACTTTTTTGTGGTAAATGTGAATGAAAAAAACTGTTTTGATAATGGTTTTCATACATATAGCTTGTCCATAATGTAGAGGCCTATGGGATATTCATTGAAGAGGTAAGGAAGGAGGATGGTAAATGTGATCTGCATAACATACCAATACCAATTGACATACTGTACCTTTGTATGCGTTCTCTTCTGTATACCTGCAGACAGACACAAAAATGAGTCATCTGCACCCAATACAGATAGCTTTCAACATATTCTTATAGCCTACATATTGTTACCACTTTGTTGATTGATATCCATTGAATTGTGTCCATTTTCTGTCATAGAAAGATTTGCACAAATATGAAAAGATAGATGGTATCATCAGAAAACAATATACATTTTGATCATACAAGGGACAAACCTTACCTTACATCGAGGAGATCTTTACATTTTTCAGTTAAGTGCCTGCACCTGCTATCCTTTCAAATTCAAATCCACATTTTTCAGTTGAGCAGTCAAGTTCCTGCAAGAACCCCCACCAACTAAGGATTTTTCTCGATGAACCCCACCTCCTATGGGGTTCTTGGAAGAACCTTTTGGGGGCGGATTTCAGTGCCAAGAACCCTATGGTTCTTCAAAGAACTTTGAGGATCGTAGGAGAACCCCTGTTGAACCCCTAACTTTTAGAGCATATAGGATGACAAACATCTTAGCTTTTGACTATCATTGTATGCTTTGCTGCAACCATGTCAAACCGTTACAGTCCATTGCCAGTGTAATTTTTATGACATAACCCAGCTAATTTATTATGGATTGCAGAACTCTTACCAAGTCACTTGGTAAAACACTGTTTAAGGTCCTTGAGATGATCACAGTCTTGTGTACAGCAATCTGATTTTCATGCAAATATTCTAAAATCCACATCAAAACAATATGCACATTTTCCAACCAGAGATGTTTCCATCAAATTGACTTGTTGCAAATTTTTATTTGTAATGAGTGTCAATGAATGAATGATCCTTTTGAGATCTCTCTCTCTCTCAGGAGGTAGGATGGGGGATTTACAGGGGTCCTGGGGTAGCAGGTCGCTACTGTAGCTCAAAGGAGCTCCACTTTGCCTGGGGGTTTCCAGGGGGTTTCAGGAAACAGGATGGGGGATCAAAAGAAGATCTGCTATGCGTGATGACGTAGGGTACAGAAAATACTGTATATTTTTGCGTTTAAATTACCAATACACGTTAAATATTTTTTTCCCCAACTCAACTGATGGCTTTCTCACAAAAAACGGTTGCGTTATATAGTGTGTGCCACTGATATTATGCGCTCTAGCCAACAGCACTCATACTGTATTTTCATCTGTAGCCTAAAAAACCGCAAGTTTTCCCAACGAGTCGTAGTGGGAGGACCACGTAACATGTCATCGCGTGACTCCCAAGTTTACTTCGAATTGATGGTTGTATATATATCGTTTCCACCGACATTTCTCGCATAATTAATTTTGCCGAAGCACAGCACTTGTTGTTGAAGTTTGTGTGCTGCATAGAGGACGGCTCCATTCACCCTCACAGACAGACACAACGGCTGGGGAGTCAACAGAGGCATTACACGTCACACAGTCCATTTTTATGATTTTTTTATTGTTGTTACCATATCTCTCTCTCTTCCCCATCAATTGCCTTTGAGAACAAGCTTAGCATATCCCGACATACAGTAAGGCACGACGTTTCCCCCTACCACCCACAACACACAGGCACATGTACGCACACGTCAGACTTATATAATTAACACACACAGAAACACCATATGGAAGGAGCACTTTTCACCTCTCCAATCTGTGACAGTTCATTTCATATGAGGAAAGGACTGACACACGGACCACCACCCACCAGGCCCTACTCTTCTCCCTCCAGTCTAACAGCCGGACTATGGTATAGAGCTGTGATTCAGGGCCTCTCATATGGAGCTCTGTAGCAGTCAGCCATTGAGAGGTGAGAACATATGACTCACAAGGACCAGACCTCCATCCACCACTCAGTCACACACAGGGCAGAGCGCAGGTCCGGTGTGGGTGAGTGAGTGGGGGACACTGCAGGGTGGAGAGTGTGTCGCTGGGGAATAGGAGTGATCTGAGAAGACAAAGATGAGCTAAGGCTGAGAAAAAGTGGTCATGATAACTATAGTCTGAAGTACAAAGTGATGGTGATACTGAGGCACAGGTGCTGGTATCTTTGCTACTCTGACATCAGAGGAAAGAGAGTTGTGATTCATTGGATTGTGGCAGATGAAAAACACATTGATGTGAAATGGGGCATCTCCACCAGGGGGTTCTAAGACTTCAAAATGCAAAGTCTGTCAGTCATGTGACTCATGTCTCTCTGTGTGTGTGTCTTCTGAAGTTAGGATATGGTCCAACTGGTCCATTTGATCTCTAATCAGACAAGGATGGGGTCTTCTCCCTCGATGCCCAACAGGTGAGGTAGCCTTTCCAATGACATAGAACCATCAAATAATCAAACTGAAACAGTTTGAGGTTTTAATTTACTATTTGCATACACATTATTTTGGTGTTGTTGCCCACACTACTGCATTAGGAGCCATTTTCTAAGTGAAAGAGAACCACCTGACAACAATTATTTTACATTTGTATATTATTGAACCTTTATTTCACTAGGCAAGTTATGATATGACTATGGTGGAAAGTTAAGGTCAATTGTCGGTAACATTTACTGTTGAATGTAAAGCAGTTTCACTGGGTCAGCAGATTGAAACCATGTGTAAACAGACACTAGTAATCTACTCCCCACTGTTATCTACTCCAGATTCTAGGGAAAGGTAATGTAATGCTGCCCCCTTGAGGAATGAAAACACCAACCTAATAAGAGTTATTTACAGAACCAACATACATTCTCTTATTACAAGGCTATTGTTTGAAGAACCATGTAAGTTTATCGCTCATCCATTTTCGGCATGAAGGCATGTTTGAAAAGCTTAGCTAATGAGAGCATCAGGAAATCCTATAGGTCACCACCACTCTGTATCTTTCAGGGTAACTGCAGGGTATGGATCTCATCTTCAACTTTTCTTGTTGGTTCCAAGTAGAACATCTACTTATTTTTTCTCCGATAGAAATAACATTCTCCATGCACTGTAATCTACACATTGAGAAGAGCTAGGTAAATGAATAAGCCATTTGGATATATAAATCAACAGTTTTCGATCTATTTTACCTTATGATTGCTGGACAGGTGAAAACAGTCATATGGCAGCAAACTGAAGCATATCAACATCACAAGAGTTTGATGGGACCTTAATTGTGGACAATAGGCTCGTGGTAAATGGCTGGAGCAGAATCAATGTAATGGTACCAAATACATCAAACATGGTTTCCATTCGCTCTGTTCCAGCCATTGTGATGAGCCGTCCTCCCCTCAGCAGCCTGATCAACATATCACTGATCAACATGTCACCTTTTCCACATTGAAGTTCATTAAATGCTGACCTTATAACTTGGGATGAAATGTGGAGACCCAAGCTATCGACTTCTGTAGTCATGCGGATATGATGGTACTGAGCCAAACCTACCGAGTTAATTTCATACTGGGCATAGACGTCAATTCAACGTGTATTGCTCGTTGGTTCAACGTAATTTCATTGAAATGACATGGAAACAACATTGATTACGCTATCTGTAGCCACTGTCAGTTATACCCACATACTGTACATGTATAACTGTCACAGACTTCAGTGTTAGTTTACTTACATTTTGCATCATTCCATTACATTGTGAGTTTACCTTTCTTTCCTCTGTCACGTTTGTGTGGTTGTTCCTGAGGATCTCTAGAAATAGTGGATCATACGCCAAAAGTATTTGGACAACCCTTTAAATGAGTGGATTCGGTTATTTCAGACACACCCTTTGCTGCAAAGTGTCATATGATTCCACCTTTCGAACAAGTTAGTTCATCAAATTTCTGCCCTGTGAGAGCTGCCCCAGCCAACTGTACGTGCTGTTATTGTGAAGTGGAAACGTCTAGGAGCAATAATGTCTCAACCGCAAAGTGGTAAGCCACACAAGCTCACAAAACACTAAGGCCGATTGCTGAAGCGCGTAAAAATCATCTGTCCTTGGTTGCAACACTCACTAGCAAGTTCCAAACTGCCTCTGGAAGCAACTTCAGCACAATAACTGTTTGTCGGGAGCTTCATGAAATGTGTTTCCATGGCCGAGCAGCCGCACACAAGCCTAAGATCACCATGCGCAATGCCAAGCGTTGGCACGCCGCCATTGGACTCTGGAGCAGTGGAAACGCGTTCTCTGGAATGATGAATCATGCTTCACCATCTGTCAGTCCGACGGACGAACCTGGCTTTGGCAGATGCCAGGAGAACGCTACCTGCCCCAATGCATAGTTCCGTCTGTAAGGTTTGGTGGGGGAGGAATAATGGTCTGGGGCTGTTTTTCATGGTTCAGGCTCGACCCCTTAGTTACAGTGAAAGGAAATCTTAACGCTACAGCATACAATTACATTCTAGACGATTCTGTGCTTCCAACTTTGTAGCAACAGTTTGGGGAAGGACCAGCATGACAATGTCCCTGTGGAAAAATCACAGTCCATACAGAAATGATTTGTTAAGATCGGTGTGGAAGAACTTGACTGGCCTGCACAGAGCCCTGACCTCAACCCCATCGAACACCTTTGGGATGAATTGGAACGCCGACTGCGAGCCAGGCCTAATCGCCCAACATCAGTGTCTGACCTCACTAATGTTCGTGGCTGAATGGAAGAAAGTCCCTAAAGAAATGTTCCAACATCTAGTGGAAAGCCTTCACAGAAGAGTGGAGGCTGTTATAGCAGCAAAGGTGGGACCAACTCCATATTAATGCCCATGATTTTGGAATGAAATGTTCAAAGAGCAGGTGTTCACATACTTTTGGTGTATCTGATATGCCATACTCTTTTTTTGGCCAGACAGCATCAGATACATGGGCAACAAATACATGTGCTCTGCCTTGGCAACAATGGCAGTATTATTAGCAGCACCTGACTTTTTACTTAAGAAACGTGTTAGCTTGGGTCATTTTTCTATTAAAATTAAATCTTTCTTTCTTATTATTTTCTCAGTCTCGCTCTGATTGTAGCATGGGGGAGCATCAAGCGGAGAATATTTGATTTTTTGCCCAGCTCATGAGGCCCCTTGATGATGTGAGGCCTGAGGCAATTGCCACTACTACCTAATAGTAAGTCTGCCACTGCCTATGAGAATAGTAAGCAAAACAGTTTTACCTCAGTTATCCCTGAGTGATACATCCCCATGGTGTCTGTAAGGGAACACATAGAGAATGTAATAAATAAATGCTATGACACACAATGTGTTCTAAATGATTTATTAACAGTTGCCACATCTCCAACTCTAAAGGCGACTGCATGGTACAGATCTCCGCTTTCCTCATCCACTCTGGGGTCACCTGACCTCTGACATCACAAGGGGTCCGTAACTGAGCAAGTGGCTTCATTCTCTACATTCAACACTCAGGATAAGAGTGAGTAGAGGAATAACAGTCTTACCTCAAGAGTTATCCCTGAGTCATAAATTCCCACAGTGTCTAAGAGAAAATAGGGATGAATAAATAAAGTTCAGAATCTTATTCAAATTATTGTTAGGCAATCAAAATATATTAATAGACCATAAAAAGGATGGATAACTAAGTTCTCATCTGTTAGAATACATTCATTCACTCCTGGTCTAAGAAACATCTCAACGCTCTAATAACAATCTTTATTTAGGTTTTAAATAGATGTACAAAACATTAGAAAAGAAAATACAAACAAGAACAAAAATACATCAAATTATCGTTGAAATCTCCACATGTGCATATTAATATCAAGGTAAAGATTATAAACAGTCTTTGAAGCAGAGGTGATAGGTTTGGGGGACCAGCGTTGAGGAGAACAGTTGTCCACACACACAGTGGTCAGATTCACTCTGAAAAAGTTGGTGGTTTTGTTTTCCTGAGGAATTTTGGTAACAGCCGGGGGTCCCTTGCTGATGCTGCCACCAAAAAAAATGTCTATAGATGGGAAGGTAGGACATTGGGAGGGAAATTACATGATAAAAATCAGCAGCTTCACAAAATTCCAATTGCCCCAAACATTACAGTAAAACAAAATGGGCGTTAATTCACATAACATCTGTATATGGTGAATGTAAAACAGTTCTATGAATTCATGATGATTGGATTGATGTGTACATGCTTCATACTCAAGATGTTAACACAACATAAAAAGTATGAGTGTTCAGTAATCACCTGTTTTTCTCTATTGGAAAACATAGAATACCTGACTGTTTCTGTATCGAAAACAAACGGGTGGTAAATGTACTGATAAGTCCAATGAATAACCCCCATGACATGATGTTTAAAACAAAAAGGCTGAGAATCATTGCACTTGGTACATGTAAGGGGAAAAAAATAGTTGCTAACACCTTAAGTCTGAAGTAAAAGACTACATCAAAAGAACCAAAAGGGGAGCCCTCGGCCCATTCTCAATCATCACAGTTTTTCCCAACTGCACTATGCCGAGCCTGATACCACCCAACATGCTAGTGGGTTGGCTGTTTGACCTGTCCCTAAAATATACTACTGACCTCCCTATCCACATCCCTAGCATCAGCTGGGAAATGCACTTTCCATCTCTAAAACTTAGCATCAAATAGTCATGTTGTAACAATGAATGAACATTTACACACTACTGAAACAGAAATGTGGGGTGGTGTGAATAATGTTCAATAGTTTGTATTTAGTCCGTGTGTAAAATCCTGTGTGATGGAGCTACTCGTTTTACGAGCACTTCTAGTCATGTGAAATGTTTGGGGAAGTGACTGACTGAGGATGTAATCTAAACAAATCAGCCAATTCAAGATGGCTGCTGTGCGAGGCCATCACTGTTGCACAGACTTGCCAGGGGGAGGTGTCTAACTCACTTCTCTCTGCAAAGCATTCCCTGCACTACATTTGAATAAAATAATGAACAACCACCAAAACACCCATATAGACACACATTGAGACACTATCCCTCACTCCCATCTTTAAATGAGCAGTTGAGGTGGCTGGTGTGGAAGGTGTTGGACTTGTGAAAAAGCATGTGGTGGTGATAAGCGTTAGGAGCTGTGTGTTTAACTCGGTTGTTCAGGCCATGGGTAAAGACGCCGAGCTCAGACCATTGCCACTTAACATACCGTAACAAATGTGTATGAAAGGGTGCAAAGGTCTCCGAAAGAGTACATCAGTATTATAACAGCAACCATCTGCAATACACCCATCTCATCATTACAGGCCATCAATTCATTCAGTAAGACTTGGCTTTTGAGCTAAGTTGACCTGAGGCAGACAGGTGAAATGTCAGGGTCCCCTAGCCTCAGCTAGCCTTGTGTGCCAGGAAGGCTGGCTTCACACGGCTGTCAACCAGGTGAGAGGTCACACAGCTAAGATGACCATCACTAGCTCAGGTCTGCCTGCCTCTGTCTGGGTACAGACACTCTACGGGAGACAGAACATTCAAAAGCAAGTGGTAATTGAGAATTGAGTGGCTTCGCCATGAAGAGCAAACCATGTGAATAATATGTAGGTCTAACATTATCTCTCTAACACTCCACTGACCAACAGAAAAATAAAAACACCAGAAACAAATGGACAAACTAACTCCGTAGCTTTTAAATGCATCTGAGTTTAACGTGCAGGTGTGGCTGCACTGCTGTGGGGGGATCTGTAAGGGTGTATACACGAAGGGTGGAGTATGAGTTCAGTTTAAGGGGGGTGTGGTGACAGGGGGGTGAGGAAGGGATGGGGAGGCGGGTCGTCAGGAATCCTCGGTTCCCGAGTCATCTTCATCGTAGCAGCAGTCCTCGCCATCTTCCTCGTCTTCGTCCTCCAAGTCCTCATCGTCATAGTAATCATCGTAGAAGAGGTTGGAGCCCTCGTCTGGGGGTGGGGCACGAGTCCGGACGCAGTACTCTGCCAGGGTGGTTGGCACCTTCACACCGTCCCGCTCAGCATCCGCTTTGGTGGCGTGGACCTGTTTCCTGTTAAGAGAGACAGTGGAGCGACAAAGGGTGAACTGTGGAAGTGGTACAGGGTATACCTGATGGTTTGAATGTACCCTGTTCTCACCCTTGATGTGTCCATGGGTGCGCATGTGTCCACCTAACTGATGATCTCGTCGCTCTTTCTGTGCCTGGCCATCATCTGTGTGTGTGTGTGTGATTGTATGTGTGCCCACCTGATAATCTCTGTGAACTCTCTGTCCTTGCCCTTGCTGTCCCTCCACTTGCGGTACATGACGGAGGCGTCCACATTGGCCGGGGAGGATGTGTTAGGCTCGTTGAGCAGAGAGATGACACTCAGAAGGATCGTCCTGAGGGAGGGAGGGAGATATGGCGAGAGAGTGAGAAGAAATGGAGAAAGAGAAAGGGATAGAGTGAAGGAGGAAGGGATAGAGTGAAGGAGGAAGGGATAGAGTGATAGTGAAGGAACCGAGAGAAAAAGAGTGGTCATGAGCTCCTGAGTTCTTCTGAAAATAAATTGAATTAAAAGTTGGATAAATGTAGAAAAATTTGGATTTTTTCATAAAGACTTGTATACAGGATACTACCCTCTACATCAAAACCTTAAATCCAAATTCCATACCTAAAACCTTTATTTTGGACAGAATTACCTGAATGGATTATTACTATGAAGGACTATCAGGAAAAAACTTCTAACAAACCAAAACCTGCAGAAGAAACACCAGAAACCTGAAAATTCCATCCAACACAAGAATGAGTGAGTTTTGTTCAGTCTGAACCTCCTTCTGAAGTCAAAAAGTAAAATACTATTTCTAGGTAATTTTGTTATATAAAGCTTAGTAAACAAGGCTACTAAGATACCAAGACTGGCTGCACTCCGGACTGAGGTGAGAGAACTTGAGGAGGGAGAGGAACAGCTAACAGCAGTGAAGGAGGAGGGAGAGGAACAGCTAACAGCAGTGAAGGAGGAGGGAGAGGAACATCTAACAGCAGTGAAGGAGGAGGGAGAGGGACATCTAACAGCAGTGAAGGAGGAGGGAGAGGGACATCTAACAGCAGTGAAGGAGGAGGGAGAGGAACAGCTAACAGCAGTGAAGGAGGAGAGAGGAACATCTAACAGCAGTGAAGGAGGAGAGAGGAACATCTAACAGCAGTGAAGGAGGAGAGAGGAACATCTAACAGCAGTGAAGGAGGAGGGAGAGGAACACAAGGCACAGCCAACAGCAGTGAAGGAGGAGGGAGAGGGACATCTAACAGCAGTGAAGGAGGAGGGAGAGGAACATCTAACAGCAGTGAAGGAGGAGGGAGAGGAACAGCTAACAGCAGTGAAGGAGGAGGGAGAGGAACAGCTAACAGCAGTGAAGGAGGAGGGAGAGGAACATCTAACAGCAGTGAAGGAGGAGAGAGGAACATCTAACAGCAGTGAAGGAGGAGGGAGAGGAACACAAGGCACAGCCAACAGCAGTGAAGGAGGAGGGAGAGGAACACAAGGCACAGCCAACAGCAGTGAAGGAGGAGGGAGAGGAACACAAGGCACAGCCAACAGCAGTGAAGGAGGAGGGAGAGGAACACAAGGCACAGCAAACAGCAGTGAAGGAGGAGGGAGAGGAACACAAGGCACAGCAAACAGCAGTGAAGGAGGAGGGAGAGGAACACAAGGCACAGCCAACAGCAGTGAAGGAGGAGGGAGAGGAACACAAGGCACAGCCAACAGCAGTGAAGGAGGAGGGAGAGGACATCTAACAGCAGTGAAGGAGGAGGGAGAGGAACACATGGCACAGCAAACAGCAATGAAGGAGGAGGGAGAGGAACACAAGGCACAGCAAACAGCAGTGAAGGAGGAGGGAGAGGAACACAAGGCACAGCCAACAGCAGTGAAGGAGGAGGGAGAGGAACACAAGGCACAGCCAACAGCAGTGAAGGAGGAGGGAGAGGGACATCTAACAGCAGTGAAGGAGGAGGGAGAGAAACACATGGCACAGCAAACAGCAATGAAGGAGGAGGGAGAGGAACACAAGGCACAGCAAACAGCAGTGAAGGAGGAGGGAGAGGAACACAAGGCACAGCCAACAGCAGTGAAGGAGGAGGGAGAGGAACACAAGGCACAGCCAACAGCAGTGAAGGAGGAGGGAGAGGAACACAAGGCACAGCAAACAGCAGTGAAGGAGGAGGGAGAGGAACACAAGGCACAGCAAACAGCAATGAAGGAGGAGGGAGAGGAACACAAGGCACAGCAAACAGCAATGAAGGAGGAGGGAGAGGAACACAAGGCACAGCCAACAGCAGTGAAGGAGGAGGGAGAGGAACACAAGGCACAGCAAACAGCAGTGAAGGAGGTGGTGAGAAAGCTGAGGTGTGACAGAGAGCAGGACACTCCCCCAGAGAAACCAGCAGAACAGCCCACCTCAAACTCGGACCACAATGGGACAGGGAAAACAGGAACCCACCAACCCAATACCCTCCTAACAGCCCCCCTGTCCCCCAGCCACAAACAACCTGATGTCCCAGCAGGAAAGGGTGGCCACAGCACTCAAGGGAGTGATTGAAAAAGCTTCTTCCACTTTCCCCAATGCACACGTGGTTATCCCCACCCTACTACCATGAAAAAACATTCACCTTGCCACCATACAGCGCGTGAATGCAAGCATTTCCCGGGATTGTGCCTCAAAATCTAATGTCTACCTTGCCCACCAGTCCACCCTGGACTTAAACAGCCTTTACGACCAGGTCCACCTATACAAGGCAGCAATTCCAACTTCTGCCAGGACCCTGAAGGACGTCACCCTCAACCACAGCCCAAGCATCTCACAAAGAAGCAAAAGACAACCCGCCCAGACCAGCGAGACACCCTCCAAATTTCTCAAAAAAGTATGATCTTTGTCCCCATGTGTAGTTGCAAACCGTAGTCTGGCTTTTTTTAATGGCAGTTTTGGAGCAGTGGCTTCTTCCTTGCTGAGCAGCCTTTCAGGTTATGTCGATATAGGACTTGTTTTACTGTGGATATAGATACATTTGTATCGGTTTCCTCCAGCATCTTCACAAGGTCCTTTGCTGCTGTTCTGGGATTGATTTGCACTTTTCGAACCAAAATACGTTCATATCTATGTAAGTACGTTCATTTTTAATGCATCTCCTTCATGAGCGGTATGACGGCTGCGTGGACCAATGGTGTTTATACCTGCATACTATCGTTTGTACAGATGAACGTGGTACCTTCAGGCATTTGGAAATTGCTCCCAAGGATGAACCAGACTTGTGGAGGTCTACAATTTTTTTTTCTGAGGTCTTGGCTGATTTCTTTTAATTTTCCCATGATGTCAAGCAAAGAGCCACTGAGTTAAGGTAGGCCTGAAATACATCCACATGTACACCTCCAATTGACTCAAATGATGTCAATTAGCCTATAAAGCCATGACAATTTTCTGTAATTTTCCAAGCTGTTTAAAGGCACAGTCAACTTAGTGTATGTAAACCTCTGACCCACTGGAATTGTGATACAGTGAATTATAAGTGAAATAATCTGTATGTAAACAGTTGTTGGAAAAATTACTTGTATCATGCACAAAGTAGATGTCCTGACCGACTTGCCAAAACTATAGTTTGTTAACAAGAAATTTGTGGAGTGGTTGAAAAACAAGTTAATGACTCCAAGCGAAGTGTATGTAAACTTCCGACTTCAACTGTATATCCCCCCCAATAGAATCCCTATACTTTAACGATGACAGCATCACCATCCTAAAGGGTGAGATCAACCATTTCCAGGCTCAGGGACATGTACTAGTCTGTGGCGACCTAAATGCCAGAACTGGACAATAACCTGACACTCACTCATTATTCCCTTCCAAATTATGCCCCCCTAGAGACAACTAGGGTTGAACATTTTGGGAAATATTCAGAGGTGGAAACTTTCCATGGGAATTAACAGGAATATATGGGAATTAACGGAAATGTATGCAAATTAATTAATACCATTTAAATGCAGATGTTTTTTGCATTGGATATATTTACCATATCACATGGAGACAGAAACATAAACATTTTACCTTATAAGTAGACAATTGCAAATGATTAAATCCTTCCAATAGAAATAGAAACAATTTAGTTACAAATTGAACTTTAAATTAGTTGCCTCTTCACATGGGATGACTTCACTGAACAGCAAATGGGAATATTGAATGATCCCCAATGATCCATAGTGTCTCCAAAAAAACATTTACAACATACATCTGTAAAATGATAGTCTAGAAACTAAAGTTTTGGTTGTCTTCCTCTCAGGCTTCCATGTCTTCTCCCTGGACCTCCTCAATGTCCACCTCTTAAACATCAGACTGAGGGCTCATCTTCACTTTCCAAACTTGTTGAGGATGGCTTGTTGTCAGGCTCAAAAAGCCTCAAATTTGCCCGGATAGCCACCTATTTTTCAACCCTTGCATTGGTCAGCAAGTTGCGTGCGTGTTCCCATACAAGGACCAGTTGCGCTCTGAGGTGGCTGATGTTGGTGGGATTTGGAGGACGGAGGCAACAAAGGAAAGAGCCTCAGATCCACAAAGTCCCTTCGACCAGATGGCTGATGAGATATATTTTGGCACGACTGCCATATTGCATCTCCATCCCAAAGCCCTTGCATGGAAGTGTACTTCGCCAGACTGCCAAGAACCTTGCCCTCATCCAGGCCAAGGTGGCGGGACACGGTATTGATGACACCATAGGCCTTGTTGATCTCTGCACCACAGGATGCTCTTGCAAGCATACTTGGGGTCCAACATGTACGCTGCGGCGTGTATGGGCTTCAGGCAGAAATCTTCACGCTTTTTGATGTATTTCAGAACTGCAGTTTCCTCTGCTTGGAGCAACAGTGAAGTGGGCAGGGCAGTACGGATTTCTTCTCTTACATCTGCAAGCCAAGTCTGAACATCAGACAGGATGGCATTGTCTCCCTCAATCCGTGCAATGGCAACTGCTATAGGTTTTAGGAGTTTCAGGCTGCTTACCACTCTCTCCCAAAATACATCATCCAGGAGGATCCTATTGATGGGGCTGTCCGTATTGGCAGACTGTGATATGGCCACTTCTCGGAGAGACTTCATCCCCTCCAGGAGACTGTCAAACATGATGACAACACCACCCCAATGGGTGTTGCTGGGCAGCTTCAATGTGGTGCTCTTATTCTTCTCACTTTGCTTGGTGAGGTAGATTGCTGCTATAACTTGATGACCCTTCACATACCTGACCATTTCCTTGGCTCTTTTGTAGAGTGCATTCGTTGTTTTCAGTACCACTATGTCCTTGAGGAGCAGATTCAATGCATGAGCAGCACAGCCAATGGGTGTGATGTGAGTGTATGACTCCTCCACTTTACACCAAGCAGCCTTCATGTTCGCAGCATTTTGTGTTACCAGTGCAAGTACCTTCTGTGGTCCAAGGTCATTTACGACTGCCTTCAGCTCATCTGCAATGTAGAGACCGGTGTATCTGTTGTGCCTTGTGTCTGTGCCCTTGTAGAATACTGGTTGAGGGCTGGAGATGATTTAGTTAATTATTCCTTGCCCATGAACATTTGACCACCTATCGGAGATGATTGCAATACAGTCTGCTTTCTCTATGATTTGCTTGACCTTCACTTGAACTCTGCATCCAGAAAATTAGTAGATAAAGCATGTCTGGTTGGAGGGGTGTATGCTGGGGGAAGAAAATGCAGAAATCTCTTCCAATACACATTGCCTGTGAGCTTCAGAGGTGAACCAGTTGAAGACGCAGGTCGAGCAAGACATTCATCAGCATTTTTCTGACTACGTTCCTCCATTGAGTCAAAATAACTTCTGATTCCAGGAGGACCATGAGCCATTGCTATCGATAAGGTGTCTGATTCATCATTTTCACCTTGAATAGAAGTAGAGGAACTTTTGTCAGATGTTGCTTGTTGTGCGCACTGAGGGAACTTCATGCACTTGGCCAGATGTGAAATGGAGAGTTGAAAATAAAAGAGAAGGCAAGAAATGTAATGCGAACTGGTAAAAGAGGATGATAGCAGTGCCGACTATGATGATTATGAAGAGCTATACAAATTCGACAGTCACAAGATGGGGACTTCAAATAGGCCTATGGCACATAAAGGGAACTGTAGTCTACTGTTCAGGATGTTGAATACTGACTTGTATCACGTGTGACCCGTCTGTGTTCAGATTAGTTGAATGGAACCTGAAAACTGGAAACTGACTCTAGGTCTATTATACCTCTCACATAGCCTTAATATTAACTCCTGCATAATTAAGCATTTCTTGCAGTAAAATGATACACCAAATGTAGGCAAAATTTTGACTCAGGAGTGGAGAAATATGATTTTTCAGCATCTGAATGCACAGTTAGATATGTCTTTAGAGGTGCCATCTTTATCAGTATCATAAAAACTGATAGTATTTTTCAAACACAAAATATGTTTGAGACTACCTGAAATCTACAGCGCATTTTCTATATTAGCGAGATAGGGTTGGGTGCGGGCATCAGATTTTCACTTTATCACATATAGATAGGTAGTTGCAGATGGGTTATTAGCAATTGCGGGCAGATGAACAGAGCGTCTGCTAAATGACTTAAATGTAAATGTAAAAATGAACAGCCTACCCGAGTAACACTAGTTGCCGTTAATGTGCTCCCCATTGAGTAGACCATCACTGTGACATCTAGATGGTTACTAATATTAGTTATTTCTTGTGTAGTCTGCCACTCTACTTGAAATATAATCCTGGGAGGGAAAAACCATTGACCACGTTACAAGCTACCGCCGGCGACACCGTGAAACAGCTGCCAAGTGGAAAGCATTAGCACCGGCTTGCCTTGTCGTCATGCTAACTGAGGGCAGTAACGTTAGTTAATTGGCATGTCACAGTGACATCCATATGAACACCAGCTAGCGGTCTTCACAGATGAATGGGTAAACGTTAGCTTAAAGTAAATTTGCTGTCATCGCCTAGGGACTAGCTAACTAACCTAACTCTCTAACTACGAAAACCTCCAAATCACATGCCGAGAAAATGTACATTTCTGTGTCACTTCCATCTGCAGCTGTATACCATCTATTCATAACCAACCTTTTCACACCTGTGGTCTCTCTCTGGCAGTGTTGTGTTTGAGACCACCTAAAGAGAGACCGATTCAAGACTAAGTCAAGACCAGAAATATACAAATTCAAGACCATGATTGTCATTTTGTCAAACCACCTCCATAAGAGTTCAAAATGTCCAGTATTTCTGTATTCATATTTCAGAACAACATATAGATAGATTCTTTAGACATTTTAAATAGTGAAAAAAAAAATCCATGCTGAGGAAAAAGAGCCACTCTACAAATTATTACTAACCCAAACACAGTGTGGTACAATTGGCCTTCTACGCCTTCAGAGAAGGGCTAAGGATTAATAACATGATAATAACATAATAAAAATAATATTTTCAATTATGTTCTGATCTAATTGCATCAGTTTTTGTTGGAAAAGAAAGGGTTAACATTGAAAATAATAAAATATTCAATCAGGATTTTCCTTTGCTGGTCTCTGGGGAGATAAATCTGGCTAGGTAAGTGTTGGAGGAAATTATGGTTGAAATGACTAATTATGTATACATTCCAGTCAGAACTGACTAGTCCAAATGTTATAATGTACTGTACATATGAATTTTCTCTCTTGCTCCCTTTCCCAATTGTATATAGTGTAGTCAGGAATTTAGTAACAATGAAGGTCTGTTCCTTAGTTCATTCATTTGTACAATCTCCAGGTGGCAGGAACAGACCATCTCCAGACTGTCTAGAATGCTGATTTATACTGTCTGACCTTGACTTTAGGCATGGAGCGAAAACTCGAGAAACTATAGGGCCTCTAAGAAAACGGTGACGTCATTTTCAGTTTATAACCTGTAGAAAAATGTGTATGTGTTAGTACTCTCTTGAATTAAACGCTGTTACCTGGCTTTTAAGACTGGTCTCGATCTACTTCATGCATAATTAATGAACTTACAAATCATTAATGAAATAGAAAGAGTGCGAATTTGGTTTTGGCTACAAAACATATAGGAATTTAAAATTCCACTAACAGTAAGTCAGCCATCAGCTAGGCAATCAGAAGCTAGATAAAGGCATCTGCCATTCAACTGCATTAGGGAAACATTTTGGAATGACAGTGGAATCAACCAATCACATTTTGACTTAAAAGGTGGGACAGTTTTTTACCAAAACGTATGGAAACTTGCCCCTTCTAGCTTTTGTTGTTGGCTCGTTTGCATTGGCTGCAGCAGGTGAAATCAAAGAGTTTGTTGATCATTTGTTAGCTTCTCCCTTTTCAAGAATAACTTTCAACAAGAAGTTAAGTTTCAAATTATCATCTGGTGAGTGGAACTGTGTTTCTTATTGCAGCACGCTTCCTGTTAGCCATTCCTTTGAAAATAACTTGTGTGTGTAACATTGCATTTAAAAGTGGAACTGACAGGAAGAACGACATTATTTAAAAAATTCTGACAAGTGACCACTTAGATATGGTCATTTTCAAGATTTCATGAATTCATAGAATGTTTGGGAATTACATATGCTAAGGCATTTGTGAAAATTCTATAGCAAAATATAGTGGGAAAGCAGATGTGCATTTTCACAATTAATAGACTCTGCAGTAAATAAAACCGAATAAAAACATTGTCTCGTCCAGGACCAGAGTCGACACAGACCGGTGAGCTATAGCCAATCAGAGTTATAGTTGGCCTTTATACAAACAAGCTATTTTCCAAACGGACCTGCCATCATTCACTTTGAATTGGACTGTGTTTACAGGCAGTTGCAACAGTGTGACTTTAGATCATTATAATGTATTTGCCAAAAGCCACAAAATAAACCTGAATGGATTTGTGCAAATATGTAAATACAACAACAGTCCACAACAATGCTTAAACCACATCAATCTGATTGGGAGGGCCTGTCAGGGCCTGGTTCCCCAGTGGGTGTGGCCTCTTGTCCACCCAGGTCCATCCATGATGCAAACAGCTCATGATGACAATTGTGCATCATAAATAGCCTACTAACCAACACTTTGGACTAAACTTTTTCAATAGCTAGTTTGCATACCCACTGTTGTCTTAGTTAGAATTTACTGGTAGATATATGTCGAAACGTTTTTCCTACCCTACCGGTTACCGATGTCATTCTTCTGTGAGCTGCTCCATGCCAAAACCAGTTGAGTGCTGCACACTCTCGCTGCCTAGAGATGATATTCTGCTGAAACTTGGATGTGTGCGGTGCGCGCATGCAAATATATTTCACGTGCTTTGTGATTGTGTAGGCTACTTTGTGCATGATTTCTCCATTGTACTACATAATTGATAAATTGTATACCTTCACTACACTACTTTGATACGCATCAGTAGGGGTTAAGTAGTAAGTGATACCCTCCACTACACCACTGGCCCTTTGTGTTTTACAAAAAGTGCACTCTCCTACATGATATGGTATTATGGTTGCTGTCCTTTCAGAATCACCAACCTGTTACACACTGAAGGCCTACAGGTTCACCACTGTGCAAACATGTATAAAATAGATATAAAGGGTTTTAAGATACTGTATTAATGTTTCAAGAAAAGAGTGTATATATTTGGCCTGGCGAAGCAGTTTTATGCGTTCCCTGAATGGAAGCTGATAATTGAGTATTTTTTACTCCGCTCTTGGCTGGTCTCGGGAAGAAATTATGAGTCCTCACTGTCTGAGACCTAGTCAAGAGAGTACAAATGTATCCAGACGGAAACACTCAATATGTGGTCTCGGGACCACTACAACACTGCTCTATGGGCAAAGACGTGTGAGGCCATTTGTATTTACAGTAGTTGCTGCGCCACAGAGGAGACCCAATGTAGTAATTATGTATCCTGCTGTGTGTGGAGTGAGTGAGAGAGAGAAAGAGAAAAAAATGAAGACAATGGAAAGTAAGATTAAATGTGTAAAAAGTATGTGAATCAAGTGAAAATGTATTATAGATTTTGTTTTATGTTTGATAAATTCCATATTTATACTAATAGTCAACCATAAATCAAAGATGGGGAGAATGGGTTGAGTGAGAGAATTATCATTGTGTGAGGGAAAGGTGTGGTGCATAGAGTACCTGACATTCTGTGTCGGGTTCCATCTCTCAGAGGGCAGCTCTCCGCTCTGGGGGTCGTCCACTGGGGGGTGCAGGATGGAGATACACACGTCCCCGTTCTACAGGAACACAAACAGGTCAGTTACCAGCAATACATTTGTGACACTGCCACATATCTAACAGTGTGCAAATCAAGAAAATGTCTCAGGATGAGATGCAAACCCTTCTGCCAAATGGTCCCATTCATGAACTACAGCTAGGCTCCGAGCCTGAGGACATGAACCAACAGCACTCGGGTGTCCCTATCCAAATTACGCCCATCTTTGGTTCATTCGTCACAATGAGAAATCCTGTGGGGGAAATAACTTTATTGCTCAGCTCACTGTATATCTCAGACCATGAAGAGGAAGGGGAAAGCGGGATGAACAGAGTGAAGAGCCACCAAAATCAGCCTACTCTGTTGGTCAGTAATAATCTTTATAAATGACTAACCACAGTTAATGGTCTTGTGGATGATTTTAAGAAGTCATTGGTGAGTGCCATTAATAGAGAGGAAAGCATGAGAGGCTATGTCAATGGAAAAATTGACGAAATGGAGAACCACAAAGGATTCCATAAACAACAGGAACAAGGGGTGTTTGAATGCATCTTGAGGAGAGATGAGAAATGGAAAAATGAGGTGCACAAACTCAATGTTCTCAAACAAAGGACCAGCCAGGAGCTGGTGGATGGCAGAAAATAATAAAATCACCACCTGGGTGAAGCTCAGAGGCATTCCAAGTAGCATTTTCTGCCAACTGACTACTTAACAGAGGTAGAGAAGAAACTAAGAGATATGGTTCAACTTCCAACTCAGTCTTTGAGGGACTTTGCTTATGATTTCCGGGCATTTTGTTTGAAGTGGAAGCCTAACATCACAGAACCAGAGCTGGAGAGAAAAGTTCTCAACTGTAACCCTCGGGTGGCCGTCTGCTTCAGAGGAACAGTGGGGGTCAGGAATTTCCAATATGAAGCGGTACTTGATACAAGTTGTACTTTCACCCTGATGCAGGAAAGCCTCTGGCAGAAAATCACATGTCCAGGAGAGCAGTTGTGTGAGAACCAAAGTTCTCCCCTGGCAGATGGGAAAGTGCATGGTGCTTTGGAAAAAGTTCAGCTCCTTTACAACTGGCATAAACAGCATGTGGTCATTGGAAATGTTCGTCTTAGACCATTTGGCGTTTCCTATTATCTTTAGTCTTGACTTCCTCACCAAGACAAAAACCATAATAGACCTTGGGGAAAATAAGTATGGGGTGTGGAATCAAAGAAAATACTTTTATTTATTTTTTCCTTTGAGGCTCAAGCCCAGTGAGGTCATACCCGGGAAACAAGAGCACGAAAATATGGAACAACAACCCAAGTACACGTTGTGGCCAAACGTTTCGAGAATGACACAAATATTAATTTCCACAAAGTTTGCTGCTTCAGTGTCTTTAGATATTTTTGTCAGGTGTTACTATGGAATATTAATAATAATTACAAGCATTTCACAAGTGTCGAAGGCTTTTATTGACAATTACATGAAGTTGATGCAAAGAGTCAATATTTGCAGTGTTGGCCCTTCTTTTTCAAGACCTCTGCAATCCACCCTGGCATGCTGTCAATTAACTTCTGGGCCACATCCTGACTGATGGCAGCCCATTCTTGCATAATCAATGCTTGGAGTTTGTTAGAATGTGTGGGTTTAAGTTTCCTCACTGACATGATGTCAGCTGGTCCTTTTGTGGCAGGGCTGAAATGCAGTGGAAATGTTTTGTGGGGATTCAGTTCATTTGCATGGCAAAGAGGAATTTTGCAATTCATCTGATCACTCTTCGTAACATTCTGGAGTATATGCAAATTGCCATCATACAAACTAAGGCAGGGAACTTTGTGAAAATTAATACCTGTGTCATTCTCAAAACTTTTGACCACGACCGTACATGGCTGTGCCTACTACACCCCCGACAATCCTAGAAGATCCAGTGTTCTGCTCTTTTCTCCAACTTGCAGTCAGAGGTTTAATTCCTCTTCCAATCACGGCCCTGTGTGTTCTGGTCGACTGGGGAACACCACGGTTGAGGCACACAAGATCTACACCAAAGACAAAGTCTCAGTCATAGGACTAGGGACTACAGAGTGTCACCCTACAAGAGAAATATTATTGTAGATAAAGTGGAAGAAATGGGACAAAATCCTTGAGCCTTCACAATCTGCTTGGGCTGCTCCTGTAGTGCTGGTGGGGAAACCGGATGGTTCCCAGAGGTCCTGCACTGACTTCAGGGGGATGAATGCAAAAACGCACAAGGATGCTTATCCTTTGCCCATCATGTACAACCTCCTGGAGTCTACATGGAGCTACTGGTTTCATTGCCGTGGATCTGAAGTCAGGGTATTGTCAAGTAGCAATGGTTGAGGAGAGAAAGGCCAAGACAGCGATCATCACTCAGATAGGCCTTTATCAGTTCAAAGCGATGCCGTTTGGACTTCAGAACGCCAGTGCTACCTTCCAGAGCCTTATGGAGAAAGTTCTGGGGAACCTGAGAGGGCAGATCTGTGTTGTCTACATTCTGTTATATGACTGTGTTCTCTCCCAACCCAGAGCAACCTGTGAAAGACTTGGAGGCTGTGTTCTCAATGCTTCATGACGCTAAGGTATTCAAAGACCAGCTGAAGTTCTTGAGTCACATTGTGAGAGGTGTTGAGACAGATCCGGCCATAATGACAGTGATGACGGACTATCCGGTTCTACAGGACCTCAAAAGTCAACACAGATTTCTTGAGCTGGTAAGCCTGGTATTTCAAATTCATTCCCCACTTTGCAGATGTAGCATCCCCTCTGAATCGGCTTAAGGGAAAGGAAGTGGTCTGGAAATGGATTGAATGAGTACCAGAATAATTTTAAGCATTTGGAGCAGGCTCTTGTTAATGCACCAGTGTTGGCTCAGCCAGACCTATCGCAGACATTCCAAGTCCAAACAGATGCCAGTGATGTAGATTCTGTGTGGTCCTCACTCAACTGACGGAAGGTGGAGAAAGAGTCATTGCATATGCCTCACAGAATTAAAGTAGCTGAACGCAACTTGTCAACATCAGAGAAGGAGTGCCTCACAGTGGTGTGGGCAATAGAAAATGGGAGGCATTATGTTGAGGGGGTTGAGTTGGATGTATTTAATGATCACTCGGCACTTACATGGGTGTTCAACAGCCCCAAAATGTCTTCCAGGCTCACACGCTGGATGTTGCGCCTCCAGGAATTCCAGTTCAGATTGAATTACCGGAATGGGCATCAGAACATTGTTCCTGATGCTCTGTCCAGAGCAGTGGCTCCAGCAGCAAGCCAAGTAGCATACGGTGCAGACACCACCACTCAAAGCCTCTGCATTCTTCCCACCTCTATTGCTGAAACTCAAGCTTAGGACCAAGACAAGAGGTTAGTGACCTTAGGAAGAACAAAGAAAAAAGCTTCCAGTGAGCGTCCAGGTCAGATTGGATTCGAAGCACTCCAAGGAATCCTGTACAGGAGGATCCCTGGTAAAAGGAGAAGTCAATAAATATCAACTTGTGGTAACCAAAAGGCCTCGACTCCCTTTATCTGGATTAGTTTTATGGCCTTCCACTGGCCTGCCATCTTGGATGGATGAAGACTCTTTCGCATCTTGGAGGTTGCCAGGGCGTATGGGAACATGTGAAGGCCTGTACAGTTTGCCAACAATACACACCTTCACCCACTTAGGAGTCCCTCAGTATTTCATATCCGATTGTGGACCCCAATTCACAGGAACGGTTATGGAGGATATTTGTAAGTCATGGGTGGGTGACACACAAGTTCACCACAAGTTACCATCCACAAGCCAATCTTACAGAGAGAGACAATTGTACCATCAAGACGGATTGCCTCTTTTGTAAAAGATCATCACCAGAACTGGCCTAAATGGATTTCTGAGTTCCGTTAAACCATCAACACAGCAAAACATGAAACAACCAGAAAGATCCCTGCTGAGCTTTCCATGGAGAGGAATCTCCAAGGGCCTCTGGAGAGGATGATCTCAACAGCTCCATCTCCGCAACAGCCGCCTTACAACCTCAGAGACAGCAGGCAATGACAAAAGAAGTCAACCGGAGAGTGGGCATTTGCCTGGCCAGACAAAACAAATACTATAACACCTGCAAGAAACATGCACACTTCCTGTCGGGAGATTTGGTCTGGGTAAAGGCATGTCCAATTTCTAAAGCATCTAACTATTTCGTCCATTGCCGGTCTGGGAATGATTCTTAAAATAATTCCATTCTGTATGGATGATAGAGATTGTGGCCTAAAAAGAGCGCTACGAAAAAGGTATGAATGAGGAATTGAGGAACAGAGGGGAGGTGGGTTTTTCCATAGCGTACCTGGGAGATGAAGACACCGGATAAACCGCATAGGCACCAGTTACAAATTGCAAGACGAGAACTGAAACCTGCAAAACACAGTCCGTGCCTTCCTTTGTTGGGATGTATCGTTTGGCACTGGGAATGTGTTCCTGAAATGTGATTATTTCCTTGTTTGGGATGAACTAAATGGATCACAGAGAAAGTTTAATGAGTGGACATGACTTCTAAACTCCGGGGAGAGCCGTCCTTTTTCCCCCTCATTGTTTTTGTGATCATCCACTGCGGGCTATCTTTTTGCTTTCTGGGGGAGAAATATTATTTAAAGACTTAACTGAACTGAATTATCTAAAGGGGATCAAAAAGGGGAAATGAAGAACAGACTTATAAATGTATCATTTCCTGGTTGGGCGAAACTCAATAGGCATTTATTATTCATTGCGTTTACTTGATAGCTACCTACACAAATAGCTAGCTAGAACAAAGTGTTAATAGAATAAAAAAAAATAAAGATTTAAAAGCAAAACAAATAAAGGTTATCCAGTAGGCATCTACAGAGGGAGCTAAGAGCTGTGTTGTCATTTCCCATCTGAACTTGAGTTTAACCAAAACAAGGTTATTGGGTCATTGCGATGGTTATTGAATATTTGGGTGTGTTTGCTAAAATTATACATTTAAATTATAGTATTTGTGGGGGTTATTTTGTTATCCTTTTATTTCTGAAGCATATCATTTGTGTTGAAGATAGGTGTTTTGTCAATTAAATAATATGGATTTCAAAAAACCAACAAACCCTATGTTCCGTTGTTTTTCTTGCTATAAACCCTCCTTAAAAAGTCTATTAAGTGTGATTGTTATACATTACACAACTGGTGTGTCTGATCCTGAATGCTGATTGGTTAAAACCACATTCCATCCGATGTCTATTCCACAAGTTACCACTGGCTAAATCTGTGAGGTTAAGATGCCAATTTACTCTGTTCCATTGGACTGCACAATCTACTGTCTCACCAGCCCAGCCAGGCAATTTTTATTGATCAATGAAGTCACTGATTAGTTAGGAACTTCCCTCACCTGGTTGTCTAGGTCTAAATTGTTTGACACCCCTCATCTATACATACACTAGGCCACTGTTAAAGTATATGATAGCAACAGAGTCAAAGTATTTATAATAGAAGATAACAAGTTAAAGCTATTCAGAGACAAAAGGACGTTGGACTATTATGTAGATTATGTAGGGGAAAAGCCAAAGAAAGAGATGATTGTGTAATGACAGATAGGGTGAGTCTCTTACCTCGTAGATGTTGGGGTGCCACATCTTGGTGAGGAAGCGGAAGGCCGGAGGAGAGTAGGGATAGTCGATGGGGAACTTGATCTGAGCCTGAGAGAAGAAGAGCACACTAATTAGTGATGCAAGAGGCAGAGGCCAGCTGAATAAGGTATTAAGAGTATAACTCTGGTCAAATATCTAGTCATAACTACTTTATTTAGGCCCGTCTTAGCTTGGTTTAGTCAACTCCTCTATCATTGTCATGCCATAGACATTGGAGTCGAGGCTATAGGTAATTTCCATTCAAAACGACCGATGAGCACCAACATGTGCTCAGTTTTGAAATGTATAGGATTTGCCTGAGTAGGTGGGGCGGGGCCAAGTGCAAGTGGATCTTTCCAAATTCAACAGACATGCATTGCATTAACCAGCCTGATAAAAGCTCATTTCCAATTTGATAACATTTCTCTACTCGGAATAGAATAGGAATGGAGTTACAGGCCTACTCAGGCTGGTTATAGGTCGACTATCACATTCAACCTATACGGTAATAGACCATATAGCCCATCTATCAGAAACGGGTCATTTGGTTCCATTTCAACATATTTATTAGTTAAACCAAAGTGCTCTAACTAAATAAATGAATGAATAAATGAATAAATGAAATCCAATAGCCTAGTACACACAAAAACTTTTTCAAAAATGTTCAAATCAAAAGGCTATGGCACAGAAAAACTTAGTCGGGTGCATCGGAAATTCAGAACTGCTGGAAAGAAACATAATAAACTAAAGCACTGATCATTGGGAAAGAGATCAGAATGACTGCTAAGGCTTGATCCATAAATGAAATAGGTAGCCTACAAAAACAATCCATATGTTCTAATCAAAAAGACTGACTAATATGTCATCAATAACGCAGCCACATCCAGAGTCCCCGGTGCTGAAACATTCAGGAAAAAAAGTTTATTTCATTTTTTAAAGCTCCAACGAAGGCTAAGAGAACAAGAAACACTTTTCAGTGAGAAAACAGAACCCCCCCCCCAAAAGACTTAAGTTTTCAATGATGTAGCCTACAATACAATACTCATGATCATTTTAAGGAAAATAAAAACGACTAATCCGGGTGTACACTACATGACTTCAGCCCCGATTTAGCTGTCCCATTCCCAGAACAGTTTTTGAAATCGTCACCAACCCTCATCTTAATGTGACAGAGTCAGAGACGCAATCTGAGGAGAAGGGTCCAAATGCCGCCTGCAATTCGGGGCGTTCAACCACCTATTTATACATCTATTTGTACATTTTTAAGCTATGACTCCAGTACATAGGCGGGAGGCAGGGGCACACCAGTACAGTAGATGGCAGTAATGCACCATAAAGTTGGAGGCCAACCACCAATAAACCCCACAGAAGAAGAGGTGGCTAGTACATACCGGTAGTACCCTTCACCCCCCCACCTGTCACATTGTTTTCCCGCAGTTCTGTTTAACGACGGCGAGGGCAGGTGTTTGGCAGAAGGACACTATGAGCCAGCTAGTCCTAAGAAGTACTCCGTTAAGAGCGACATCAGGAGTGATACCATGTGGTAGCTAGCAAGCTAATTAGCACAAAGTGTCGCGAGCAAACTGTGCATTCATGCAGGAACCAATGAGATGCTTGAGGGGGCGGTGTTCATGAAGTAACCAATGGGATGCTTGAGGGAGGGGGGGGTATGCCCATATGCAGGAACGCCCTGAATTGCGGGCTGGGAGGAAGAGGGGGGGTGTTTGTTTCCTCTCACTAGGCCTGTTCCCACCCCCCCAAAAATCTTGGTCGACCGAAAGTCGTCTGTTCTTTCAACCAATTGATTGCTAAACATTTTTAAGCATGTATTTTTCAATAGACACCCCATGTGCTTTAATAAAATCAACTCTATGCATTGAGCTTGTCTGATGCCTTAACCTTATGGTTTGATGCCTCAAGTATACGCCAGAGATCCAGATAACCAGAAGAAAAAAACCTGACCCAACTATTCTCCTCCCGCTCCTTCTGGCTTTCAGATTCTGCCATCACTCTCCGGAAGTTGCTTGTAATAACACATGGAGTCAGCATTCATGTGGAATGAAAATGTATCTTATCATTTCTACCGATCTGCATGGCATGTGAAACAGATTATTTTAAATTTACAATAATGTCTTCTCAAAAATCATTGTCATGTAGTTAATCAAAATTCTATCCAAATCTAAATAAAAATCTAAATAAAAATGATAACCCTAAAAAGTAACTTCTGTTGCTATTGCCAACTATGTGAAAAGAGCCTCCATAAAGGAAACAAATAAAGACATTGCAGCCTGCAGGTACAACAAACTTGAAACATTGTATCAACTATTTAACTGGGTTCTACCCAAAGCTTGCACTAGTAAACTTTCAACATTGTATAAAATATTCTGGGCCCTAAATCCCGGCACTTCAAATGTTCTACTGCTTGAGCTCCTGTTCCACTTATAGAATATTAGCTCAAAAGTATTGTGGCGAGGGCCTCCCGAGTGGCGCAGTGGTTTAAGGCACGTTGTCCGGATTATGGGAGGGTTTGGCCGGCAGGGATGTCCTTGTCCTATCGTGCACTGGCAATTCCAATAGCAGGCCGAGCGAAGTGCATGCTGACACGGTCACCAGGTGCACAGTGTTTCCTCCGACACATTGGTGTGGCTGGCATCCAGGTTAAGTCGGCATTGTGTGAAGAAGCAGTGCGGCTTGTTTGGGTTGTGTTTCGGAGGACGCACGGGTCTCAACCTTCACCTCTCCCGAGTCCATACGGGAGTTGCAGCGATGAGACAATTGGATACCACAAAATTGGGGAGAAAATGGGGTATACATTTATTTATTTTTTAATATATATATTTTTTTACATGAAGTAAGTATTGTGGTGCTCCTGCACCTAAATATAAACAGTACCAGAACCAATTTCCTAAGTCAAGCAGCCTATTTTATGACATTTCCACTGGATCAGAGCATTACATTTTACCCTTTCACTCCGAGTGGTTGTCGAAAGGGAGAGAGCTCGAAAGATTTTTCTAATACATTGAGGAACTACTGTAATTCTCAATGGATGTAAAAACAGATAGTTTGCTTGCTGTTTGAGGTGAAGAAAACATGACTGAGTGGTGGTGTGTTAAGCCAATCAGAAATACTATCAGATCCCCAAATGGGCACATTTATATGCCTACATTTGCGAGCAGGCCAGGTAGGACCACTTCTATGTGTGTGCATCTTTACTCAACATTGTCTTTTGTTTTCAGTGCTCCTGTCAATGACTAAATTGACAGAACGGATGGAATTAAATAAAGCAAAACTTGTTTCTCACAAATGTAACATAGGTTGTGCACTCCTCAAACAATGTGTCCACTCTGTGTCCACGGGTGAAACATGTCATGGGGAATTGATCTACACTAAACAATCAAACGCAAACAACTCCCACAACGAAGTTATGAAACAATGAATGTGCACAAATTGGCAGGAGAGAGCGCATTCTGGAGAGAGAAGTGTATTGTGCATCTGGCAGCATGGTCAATCCGACATCTGCATTGGCCATGCGGCATTTACAGTGATATGGCCTCAGAAGTCAGGGCATTCATACATCTTGCACTTTGTGGAGCAGTTCAAAGCTGTTGTCAAGAAAGTGATGGTGATGTGGTACAGAGCACGATTTGGCCTCTGCAATTGATACACCCTCCATATGAAGCCTCAGACCACATTGTAGAATCAAGCATACATTGGCTTTTAGTCTAGACCTCCGCAATGGATAAGTTCACAGAGTGGTTGGTACGTACGTACCAATAGACTAAAAGCCAATGTATGCTTGATACACACACACACACACACACACACACACACACACACACACACACACACACACAGCAGTCGACCAACAGCAGTCGACCAACAGCAGTCGACCAACAGCAGTCGACCAACAGCAGTCGACCAGTGGACTAATTGGGGTCAACCAGGTTAGTCTCGAGATAAACTTATTTTTCGAGAGGGAGGGGCAGAACATGTAAGGGGTGGGAGTTGTGCACAAACTCCACATAAGCCTTCGCCGACTTTAGACCATTACTTGTGACCTATTGCTGCTGATGTGGTCCTTCTGTGGCTCAGCTGCATTAACGCCAGGGTAGTGGGTTCGATCCCCGGGCCCTTAGTGACTAGCAAATTGAACAGGGGGATGTTGCCATATCTACCAGGCCCATACAACATCAAGCCCAGAGTGGAAAGCCTGACACAGGCCTAATAGAATCCTGTTAGCTTGTAAAAGTCTGGGGCAATGCCTCCAAATTGGCTCGGGTCCAGAATGACTGGGGTTCACGTAAACACTCCACATACAGACAGAGACAGGCAACACAACACAGGGACAACAGCCGTGCAGCTTACATACCAGCCTAGCTCCAGCTAGCATAGCACTCAGTGAGGGTGCTGAGGCCAGTGGAAACAGAGGGACATAAGCCCCGTAATGTGAGCCCTGAGTGCAATATATAAAAGCAAGTGGCTTATTAAAGCAGGAAGAGGAGACCCTGTAAGAGGGCCTTTCACACTTTCCCTGTCCACATAGAGCCACGACATGGATCTCAATAGAACACACTCATACTCTGCCCAACATAGCCTACTTTCTGCCTGATCATAGGAATGGAACAAAGACACACACGTTATAAAACAGCATATGATGCCATCACAACACACTAGATGCAACCCACACTAGACGTAACCCAGGGTTTTATTTATTTGCATGAGTTAATTAAAATATAGAAAATGGCTGATCCAGGCGGGACTCTTGGTCAAAAATCCCTGTAATTTATCATGCATGCTTTTTATACCAACTTCTTGGTATATCTGAAAGGGGTAGGTGGCCTAGCCAGTCTCCAGATCTCAACCCCATAGAAAATCTTTGGAGGCAGTTGAAAGTCCGTGTTGCCCAGCATTAGCCCCAAAACATCACTGCTCTGGAGAAGATCTTTATGGAGGGATGGGCCAAAATACCAGCAACAGTGTGGGAAAACCTTGTGAAGACTTACAGAAAACATTTGACCTCTGTCATTGCCAACAAAGGGTATATAACATATTGAGAAACTTTTGGTATTGACCAAATACTTATTTTCCACCACAATTTGCAAATAAATTAAGTAAAAATCCTACAATGTGATTTTCTGGATTTTTTTTTGTAATTTTTCTGTCATAGTTGAAGTGTAGTTATGCTGAAAATTACAGGCCTCTCATCTTTTTAAGTGGGAGAACTTGCACAATTGGTGGCTGACTAAATACTTTTTTGCCCGACTGTATATGCTACTACATCTTCGGTCTGAAATGGGTAATCGAAAGGGAGATAAGGGAAACAGAACACAGAAAGTAGGGTCTATCCTCCATAGAGAGCACTGACACTCACAATGCCCATGACAGGCAGACTGCACTCACAGGCAGAGACGGAGGGAGGGAAACTTTCCATGGCAGCAGAGAAAACCCTGACCTGTCTGCAAAACTGACACCAAGCCCAGAGGGATGAGAGGAGAGAGGGAAAACAGTGGAGTGTGACTGGGCTTAAAAAGCTAGCCTTGCTCATTTTTTCTGCTGCACCCTGCCTACCTCATCAAGTACATCCCAAGAAGGAGACAAACAAGAGAGGTTCAGAATAGGGATATTAGCTCCATTTCTCTACCAAATTCTGAACTCAACGCACAAACGCACTCAAATATCCCCTCCATGCCCGTGAGGCTTGGCTGTCTCTAATCACATAGTAAGTACATGCAACATACACGAACGACCCTGAACTTAGCTCCTCATTGCACACCACCAAGCCTCTCCTCCCCTGGCTGCACCCCACCAAGCCTCTCCTCCCCTGGCTGCACCCCACCAAGCCTCTCCTCCCCTGGCTGCACCCCACCAAGCCTCTCCTCCCCTGGCTGCATCCCACCAAGCCTCTCCTCCCCTGGCTGCATCCCACCAAGCCTCTCCTCCCCTGGCTGCATCCCACCAAGCCTCTCCTCCCCTGGCTGCATCCCACCAAGCCTCTCCTCTCCTGGCTGCATCCCACCAAGCCTCTCCTCTCCTGGCTGCATCCCACCAAGCCTCTCCTCTCCTGGCTGCATCCCACCAAGCCTCTCCTCTCCTGGCTGCATCCCACCAAGCCTCTCCTCCCTGGCTGCATCCCACCAAGCCTCTCCTCCCCTGGCTGCATCCCACCAAGCCTCTCCTCCCCTGGCTGCATCCCACCAAGCCTCTCCTCCCCTGGCTGCACCCCACCAAGCCTCTCCTCCCCTGGCTGCACCCCACCAAGCCTCTCCTCCCCTGGCTGCACCCCACCAAGCCTCTCCTCCCCTGGCTGCACCCCACCAAGCCTCTCCTCCCCTGGCTGCATCCCACCAAGCCTCTCCTCCCCTGGCTGCATCCCACCAAGCCTCTCCTCTCCTGGCTGCATCCCACCAAGCCTCTCCTCCCCTGGCTGCATCCCACCAAGCCTCTCCTCCCCTGGCTGCATCCCACCAAGCCTCTCCTCCCCTGGCTGCATCCCACCAAGCCTCTCCTCCCCTGGCTGCATCCCACCAAGCCTCTCCTCCCCTGGCTGCATCCCACCAAGCCTCTCCTCTCCTGGCTGCACCCCACCAAGCCTCTCCTCCCCTGGCTGCACCCCACCAAGCCTCTCCTCTCCTGGCTGCACCCCACCAAGCCTCTCCTCTCCTGGCTGCACCCCACCAAGCCTCTCCTCTCCTGGCTGCACCCCACCAAGCCTCTCCTCCCCTGGCTGCACCCCACCAAGCCTCTCCTCCCCTGGCTGCACCCCACCAAGCCTCTCCTCCCCTGGCTGCACCCCACCAAGCCTCTCCTCTCCTGGCTGCATCCCACCAAGCCTCTCCTCTCCTGGCTGCATCCCACCAAGCCTCTCCTCTCCTAGCTGCTCAGCTCCATGTTTCTCTGAAGTCAGGCTCTCCTGAGAGCCCTGAGGAAACAAGCGGCAGCTGCTTTTATGTATCACCTAGTAACAGGTACAGAACTGGGAGGATGTGTTGCTGCTTCAGTCAGCCAGGCAGACAGGAGGAGGAGGAAGAGAGGCTGGCACAGGAAGAACAGGATCTAGAGCAGAACTGCAAGGCTCAGCATCTACCTTGTAACCTACCTAGACCCATCTTTCTTGGATGGTCACCTAAAAACACGTGTGGCGAAGCCAGTCACAGAGAACACACCCTGTGAAGGTAGGCTGGAATCAGGGAAAAGTAAACCAGGTCAGCTAAAGCAGCATAAACCCTCACAGAACTGATCATTCTGTTCTTCTCCTAACGCACCACCTTCCCCGTCTGCCGACACCATTCTACCAGTCCGCAAGCTTGCTGTCCCTCGCTCTCAGATTGTCTCACTCTTATTACCTCTCTCCTGGCTGCTCTACAGAGTGGGAATGAAAAGAGGAACATGCCCTTGAGAACAGTGGTGCACCCCACACGTCTTTGTAGACTAGAATGTGATAGAGGTGCTTTAGATGATCCTACCCAGACACACCAGGGTCCTGCCTCATTTAACAGAACCCTTTTAGTGTGGGGGAGGAGAAATACAGTCACTAGTACACGCAACACCAGAACTACTGTCAAGACTGAACGGCGGTCCACTTCACAAATGCAATTAGCCTAATTACAAGCTACCAACCAACTTGACACGATGACGAGAGGGCCTGTCAAAACCCAGACCCTATGTACTGTAAAAAGACAATGCAGCAATGCTGTACACAACTGTAATGGCTCTAGTATAAGGTTCCCTGGGACATGAGAGGACTGAATTAGCTGTGGACCAAAACACCAATCATTATTTAAAACTTTCTGACACAAAGCATTACCGGTGGGCCTATTTCCCATGGAAGTAGGCTACATGAGCAATTTATCCATGTAGGGAAAACATTGGATGTGCAAGTGCTTTGCATTCAACCTGATCCAGTCAAGGAATATCTGGAGATATACTAAACTAGGCCAAACTTTTGCCTATTTCTGAAATAAACAAAAGCTGGAACAGGCTGCCTATCAATGGAGCTCTGTTCTCTTAGTAGGATATCACCCCCAGGCTTGGAACATGTAAGCACACGATCATAATTAGGCTGACTGTTGGAAGGAGTACTGTAGGACTACCTCTGCATGGGCCCCCTTTTCTAATGGCAGGCTCGCTCTTCACAGGGCCCCCAGGGGCACCAGCTCGAGCAGGGCCAGGAATGGCACTGCCTCTCTCTCTCCTTCTCCCAGCTCTCATTTCTGTGTGCGAGCCAGGCAGCCAGGGGGGGAAACATGACTCCATCGGCCAAGGCAGGACAGCCCTGCGCAGGCCGCCTCCTCCATCTCTGACCAGCCTAAGGCCACCAGACTGCCACAGCCAGGTGTTGAATGAGTGTCTGTCAACTGACTGTCAATGCAGCGGCCACACATTACGTTGAAGGCAATTACTGTGCTCTCTAGCTTGCGGTTCACGGACATAACCAAGTGGTTTTTAATTGTGTTGTGCAAAAATGTACATTTTGAAATACACCATTCGTGGCAGAAATCTCATAGTTGAAATAGAATATGACCTTGTGGTTGAGGATGTATGTATGTCACCAAAAGACAGTACAGTATGAAGATTACCAGAAACTGCTACTCCAATAGAAATCCCTGATCACGGTTGTAGGTGACGTTGGCTAGCTAAGCTCATGCGCTGAAACACGTAATCGTGTCTAACGGTCATCTCACGCTGAATTGCGCATGTGCAGGCCGTCAAATCAAAGGCATTCCTTTGCTATAAAGTAGTTTTGGATAAAAAAAATACAAATTTTCAATTCGTCACGTTCACGATGTTGGAGTAATAACATGCTCAAATACTTAAGACATAAGCTTGAATCTTAGTTTTACATTTTCTTCATCTAAAAGCACAACCTAAGGAATAACTTTTCACTTCCCTCACTGCCTCCTCGAACCACAAACTCTGGCCTGGTCTGCTTCGAGAGCGTTCCTGGAAGTCTTGCGATGTTGCATCTCTGGGTTTAGAAACTCTATGACATCACTTAAAGGAAGTAGGGGAGCAAAAGCTATTCCTCGTCATGACAGCCTTTGAACTCAAACAAAACAATATGAACATCTTAAAGCTGAAGGCTCTGTTGTCGAAAGAAAAACAAGAGGGCTGTCTTTGGCCTACTCTGCTTGAGGGAACTGCTTGGGAGATGTATTGTTGACTATAAGCGTAAAGGGCTGGCTGGCACAGTGGAAGGTTGCCAGGGACAGCTAAGCTAATAGGATTGCTGGTGTGTTAATGAAGGGAATGGGAAGACAATGCAGTCCCCAAGATGAAGAGAGCGAACATGAGAGAGGGCAGGAACAAACTGGGTCTTGATGGACAGAGCAGATCTCCCCTGAGCCCTGAGCTTGAGGGAAAGTCAGTGCTACCAGCCCAGGCAGCAGTTATTCTACCCTCTGGCCCTGACAGAACCAATTCTCTGGGCAGGTGACTTGGGTCCTCGGCCCATGTCCCAGGGACAGGGTCAACCCGGGTGGGGATGCAGTGTTGCTGCCAGTGTCACTCAGCATTAGGATTCAGACCCTGGGCTGACCGAGCTGACCAGGAAAGGCAGCCTCTCAGGCCCTAGCACTGCTGAGGACACAGCTAGTGAGAACAGGGTAGTTGTGTGTGAGTGTGTGATCCAGCAAAGAGTGTTGGCAATGGGCAAATATTTAAATGAATGCAGAACTTGGCTGAATATGTACACATTGGCAATGAATGAGATGAGTTCCCTCCATACAAATGTCAAGTGCATTGAGTATTTAGAAAAGCAGTTTAGGTTACTTCCACTTTATTCCTTACTGTATTCTATTTTAGTGTTGTTTTCAGACCTACACTATATGACCAGAAGTATGTGGACACCTGCTCGTCAAACATCTCAAACAAATCATGGGCATTAATATGGAGTTGGTCCCCCCTTTGCTGCTATAACAGCTTCCACTTTTCTGGGAAGGCTTTCTACTAGACGTTGTAATATTTCTGCAGGGACTTGCTTCCTTCAGCCACTAGAGCATTAGTGAGGTCGGGCACTGATGTTGGACGATTAAGCCTGGCTTGCAGTCGGCGTTCCAATTCTTCCCAAAGGTGTTCAATGGAGTTGAGGTCAGGGCTCTTTGCAGGCAGTCAAGTTCTTTCACACCGATCTTGACAAACCATTTCTGTATGGACCTAGCTTTGTGCACAGGGGCATCGTCATTCTGAACAGGAAAGGGCCTTCCCCAGGCATACGTCATTGTTTGACTGACTCTTTTCAATAAATAAGTAAAAGCAGCACGTAACAGAGGGTTTGTCTAACCTGTGTAGATAGGGAGGGTCTTAGAACAGGGAAACTGGTTTGTTGGAGAGGTTTGTTAGAAGGAACAATGAGTCACAGGCCTGCTGTGCATTTCACAGCCAAGCTGTGCATTCCTGGGCCAACAATGTTTGTACATAGCACCCACAATGCAAATGTTCCTAGCTAACCACAGTGCCGGGTTAACCTACTGCGCCGCTCAGAAAAGACTGGAAGCCTAAACAGGTCTCTGAATAACTGGGATCTTTAGCTGAGCTGAAATAGATCAGCAGAATTATCACAAATTTGTCATTTGGAAACACTACCTCTGACTGATGCAATCAGGTGCAAACAACCCTAACTGAACAATAGTGGCGTACCTAGGAGACCCCGTCATTAGTCTAGGTTATCTTTATTCACAAACCTTAATTCAGAAAGAGTTCACATTTACAACATAGGCCCACTACTGTAGTTTTAAAAAAATACATGAAAAAAAAAAACTTTGCCCGACCTACTTCCAGTGGTTGAAAAAGTACCCAATTCTCATACTTGAGTAAAAGTAAAGACAGCTTAATAGAAAATGACTAAAGTAAAAGTGAAAGTCAACCAGTAAAATACTACTTGAGTAAAAGTCTAAAAGTATTTGGTTTTAAATATACTTAAGTATCAAAAGTAAATGTAATTGCTAAAATGTACTCAAGTATCAAATGTAAAAGTAATTTCAAATTCCTTATATTAAACTATTTTCTTGTTTTTATTTATTTCATTATTTTTTTCATTATTTACGGAGAACCAGGGGCACGCTCCATATGAAGCCTTTGTGTTTAGTGAGTCCGCCAGATCAGAAGCAATAGGGATGACGACCAGGGCTGTTCTCTTGATAAGTGCATGAATTTGACAAGTTTCCTGTCCTGCTAAGCATTCAAAATGTAACAAATACTTTTGGGTGTCAGGGAAAATGTATGGAGTGAAATAAAAGTAAAAGTTGACAAAAATAAAAATAGCATACCTCAGAAATCTACTTAAGTAGTACTTGAAAGTATTTTTTACTTAAGTACTTTACACCACTGCCTACTTTGATGCCTGTTTATCGTTATAACGAGAGCTCTTGCCCTATATCGGGAAGGAAAATGCTCACCATCTTCAACAGTCATGCAAATATAGGCTAAAATAAAACCAAACAAAAATATAAATGCAACATGTAAAGTGTTGGTCCCATGTTTCACGAGCTGAAATAAAAGGCACCAGAAGTTTGCCATATGCACAAAAAGCTTTTTTCTCAAATTTTGCGCACAAATGTGTTTACATCCCTGACAGTGAGCATTTCACATTTGCAAAGATAATTAATCCACCTGACAGGTCTGGCATATCAAGAAGCAGATTAAAAAGCATGATCACATGTACACCTTGTGCTGGGGACAATGAAATGCCACTCTAAAATGTGCAGTTTTGTCACAAAACACAATGCTGCAGATGTCAAGTTGAGGGAACATGCAATTGGCATGCTGACTGCAGGCATGTCCACCAGAGTTGTTGCCAGATAATTGAATGTTAATTTCTCTACCATAAGCCACCTCCGACGTCGTTTGAGAATTTGGCAATACGTCCAAGCGGCCTCACAACCGCAAACCATGTGTAACCACACTAGCCCAGGACCTCCACATACATCTTCACCTGCGGTATCGTCTGAGACCAGTCATCCGAAGTCTGATGAAACTGTGGGTTTGCACAACCAAAGAATTTCTGTACAAACTGTCAGAAACCGTCTCAGTGAAGCTCAACTGCGTGCTCATCGTCCTTACCAGGGTCTTGACAGCAGTTCAGCGTCATAACAGACTTTAGTGGGAAAATGTGCTCTTCACAGATGAATCCCAGTTTTAACAGTACAGGGTAGATGGCAGACTGCGTGTATGGAGTTGTGTGGGAATTCGGTTTGGTGATGTCAACATTGTCACCAGACTACCCCGTGGTGGGGTTATGGTATGGGCTTGCATAAGCTACGGACAACGAACACAATTGCATTCTATCTATGGCAATTTAACTGCACAGAGATAACGTGACGAGATCCTGAGGTCGATTGTCGTGCCATTCATCCGCCGCCATCACCTCATGCATGATAATGCACGGCCCCATGTCGCAAGGATCTGTACACAATTCCTGGAAGCTGAAAAATGTCCCAGTTCTTTCATGGCCTGCATACTCAACAGACATGTCATCCATTGAGCATGTTCGGGATGCTGTGGATCGACGTGTACAACAGCGTGTTCCAGTTCCCACCAATATCCAGCAACTTCGCACAGCCATTGAAGTGGGACAACAGTCACACCAAACAGCCTGACCATATATATATATATATATATATATATATATATATATATATATATATATATATATATATATATATATACATACACACACACACACACCTGTTGCATTTGACAAATAACCTTTGATTTGAAGGAGATGTGTCATGCTACATGAGGCAAATGGGTCACACCAGATACTGACTAGTTCTGATCAACACCCCTACTTTTTATTTTATATCTGCGATCAACGGGTGCAGATCTGTACTACCAGTCATGTGCAATCAATAGATTAGTGCCAAATGAATGTATTTAATTGACTGATTTCCTTTTATGAACTGTAATTTTGTAAAATCGTAGAAATTATGCATGTTGCTTTTATATTTTTCTTCAGTGTACTTTCTGAGCTAGGCAAGTAATGAAGAGGTCCAACCTACTGCACTTCCCTCTGTAAGCTATACCACCCCCTTTTGCCGGGTAAAACAGAGGACATGAGCCTTCTTTTACACAAAGGTCTTAGGCAGGCTAAACAATACCCTTACACACAAATCAAATACTTAAACTGCAGTAAGTTAGTGACTGCAGTCAACTGTGGTATTGTTGACACAGTTATTGCAGCATAACTGCAGTGTACTGCACTTGAACTGCAGTTATACCAAATATACCGGTAACTAACCGAAGATATCTCATCTGCGTCCTTTCCAATGGGAGTAAATTTAGTATAGTGGGCAGAACAAGCAAGGAGGTGGGCAGAGCACGAGCTAGCGAGATCCTATTGGCATGTTTGAGCATGCATTTGCATATCTGTTAGGGAACGTCTTCTCTGTGAATTGCGTGTGTACAATAACTCAATTGACCCTTGCACTCCTAAACAACACAATTTTTGAAATGTTGGCAAAGTCTACAAAACTTATTGCACAGCGTTCGTAACAGATTCTGGTTTAGGGAAAATAACCTTGCATTGAGATCTAATGTTTCATCAATGAGAAAATTTGCAGAATTTCAGAAAAGTTTTATCTTGCTCCATCTTCTCTCTTATGTGGCTGGCAGGTAGCCTATCGGTTAGAGAATTGGGTCAGTAACCGAAAAGTCGCTAGTTCGAATCCCCTATCTGCCTTTGAGCAAGGCACATAACCCTAATTGCGTCACAGTCACTGTTTGAAATGGCAGACCCTGGCAGTGACCCAACTCTGAGGGATACGCAAAAAAAATGTATTTCCAATTTACACACGTGTACATGTGTGAAATCAGACAAAGAATTATTATTATCCCACTGGACTTCCTCTCATCACCCTATTTGAACGTTCTAAAAAGAGGCTTCAGATTTATACATCCTGTGCGACATCTGGTCCCTTCTATCTGTCCGTGGTTATACTGCGCTTTAAAATTCATGCAGTAATACTGCACTCTGACTGCATTCTTTTTTCATATGGGTAGGGTTTACAAGATAATGGAGAAAGAAAATGTTTCTCACAATTTGTATCTGTCTTTAGACCTGTTTTCCAATAGAGCGATTTAATTATGTTTGTATGGACAGTTTGGGTAAGTTATTCATACTTGTGGTTATTTTTTACTTAAAATCTGCCACACTGGTTAGTACTATAATACAGTAGCTACAACCAGATAAATTTTAGACTCAATGGTAAACAACCCTTGTTAATTCTTGCGACGAGCAAAACCGTATCCGGGAGCGTAATCATAGCCTCAAACGCATTAGTATAACGCAGAGGACATAAATACCCCTAGAAACTTTTCCTATTCATGAAAATCGCAAATGAAATGAAATAAATATATTCAAACACAAGCTTAGCCTTTTGTTAAACAACACTCACCTCAGATTTTCAAAATATGCGTTACAGCCAACGCTAGACAAGCATGTGTGTAAATTTATCACGGCATAATGCTATGCTAGGCTCTGCTGGCAGCAGGCAACATTTTCACGAAAAAAAGAAAAGCAACCAAATTAAATAATTTACCTTTGAAGAACTTCAGATGCTTTCACTCAGTTAGCATTTCACCCAGTTAGATAGCAAATGTTCCTTTTTTCCAAAAATATTACTTTTTTAGGCGAAATAGCTCCCGTTTCTTCATCATGCTTGGCTGAGAAATCAACCGGAAAATGCTGCTTTTTTCAAAATTTGCTCCATAATATTGACAGAAACACGGCAAACGTTGTTTAGGATCCATCCTCAAGGTGTTTTTAACATATATATTCAATAATATATCCGTCGAGGCAATTGGTTTCTCATAAGAAGCGATTGGAAAAATGGCTACCTCAGTATTTTACGTGACATTTTCCGCGGGAGACACCATGTGACCACATGCTATATATGGCTATATATATGGTATTCTTCAATGGGAATGCATAAAAAGACGTCACAATGCTGTAGACACCTTGGGGAATACGTGGAAAACGTAAGCTCATTCGTAGCTCATATAATGAGTGTAACGAATGTAGCCAAAGATTATAGGGTCCCCTAGGAAACACTTAACACGTTGGTTCCTACCCTTTCACAATAACTCCTCCCTGGAATTTTCATTTGTTGTCATGTCAAACATTATTCAAATATTCTAACTATATAAATTAAAATAATCATTATATTGCCATGATTGGTCCTTCTGTGGCTCAGTTGGTAGAGCATGGCGCTTGTAACGCCAGGGTAGTGGGTTCGATTCCCGGGACCACCCATACGTAGAATGTATGCACACATGACTGTAAGTCGCTTTGGATAAAAGCGTCAGCTAAATGGCATATATTACATATATATATGATTCCAAGGAGTCATTGGCATGAGGCGGTTTTAAAAAATGCAGCACTTCCTGGTTGGATTTTTATCTGGGTTTCGCCTGTAACATCATTTCTGTGGCACTCACAGACAATATCTTTGCAGTTTTGGAAACGTCAGAGTGTCTTCTTTCCAAGGATGTCAATTATATGCATAGTCAAGCATCTTTTCACGACAAAATATCTTGTTTAAAACGGGAACGTTTTTCATCCAAAAATGTAAATAGCGCCCCCTAAATCCAAGAGGTTAATACATAGAGTTAGGGGTACTATCGACATACAGATGAGTTTGTTTCTACTTGCCTTTGCTGAGAGGGACACACAACATCTGCAGGTTGGATGCAAAGTCAGTTAAACCCCAGTGAGAGAAAAACCCACATTTTCAGTCTACAAGAAACAAACACGCCATCGTTTGAGTGTTTACATTCCAAATATCAATAAGAAAATATATGTAGGTATTGAGACTAGGCTATAATTCTAGGTGCTTAGAGTGACAGCTGGGCGATATACTGTATTTGACGATATACCGGTATTGATGCATGAACCGGTTTGGGTTTTTACTTTACCTTTAACGGTATTTTACTTTTTGTTTCCTTAAATGTGATACTCTGTGTTTAACGTTGACTTTTATAGTTTACTTCGCTACTTGAGTCATCTCTCCATGCCGCTTTCCACATAGACCTAGCCCCGCCCCGTCACTCAAGAAGCGCATTTGTTGTTCCTCGACCACATGACACTTGCGTTCAGTCTGCATGGTCAATACAGCACATTTAACAATGTTGATAACAATGATGTTCACTTTGCTTCTTAATATAACTCCACTAATGTTTATAATTACACGATTAGTTTGTTTCTAAAATATGCAAAAAGCTAGTTTGTATTTTTCTTAACAAGTTGGGCCTAAATCTTATTAGCCGCTAATGCTAATCACTAGCTAGCTAATACATTTACTGAGTCAGACCTATATTAGTATTAGCTATACAGCCTAATACTAGTGATGGTGGAGACCTAAATCAGCATGTTGTTTGTGCCACAGTTTCTTCTAAGACGACGAGGAATTCACAAAGCAAGAATAATAAAAATACATAAAGTAGCTAAAAGAAAACATTAAATATAGCCAAAGATTATAGGGTCCCCTAGGAAACACTTAACACGTTGGTTCCTACCCTTTCACAATAACTCCTCCCTGGAATTTTCATTTGTTGTCATGTCAAACATTATTCAAATCGACCTCTATTATATTCTAACTATATAAATTAAAATAATCATTATATTGCCATGATTCCAACAGTTCACTCAAGTGTTTTGCTCTAAATCACAAATCTTAATCGTAATTGCAACATTTGGTTAAAAATAAGGCCTAGATTGTTTGCCCATATCGTGCAGTCCGTGGCAGTGTGGAAATGCTCTCAAATGAGTGTAGGAAATGCAGAAATGTATGAAAATGCAGAAAATGATTAAAACAATCAGAATGGAGAAATACCTATTTAAAATCACGTAGAATGTATGTTGCCACCGTCCGATCATGCACTACTTATAAAGCAAATTTAAAAACGGTCCATTTTATTTTAAATACTGTGATATATATTGGCCCTGTCACCCAGCACAACGTAGTCTATTTCAAACAATATGGACAATGCTACCAGCTGCTATTGCTTAACTATGAAAACGAAGGAACTGTTTGATGGCTTATAGAGATCGGCAGCTAGTCAGCTAGTAGTTCTAAAAAACGGAAATAAGTTACCTCTGGTTAGTTCAGCCATTCCAATGGGGGAAATAATGGGGTTTTGGGATAAATACATAAAATAAGGTCTGAGGTTAACAAAGGCTTACGAGATATTATACGTTTTGTTCTATGAGGTCATATCAGTCAGTTAACCAGACCTTTATGAACTATGAAGACGTTACGTGCTTGTTTGGATACATAAATGCTTCATAATTAACTAAATGTGATCTCGGCGTATCCAAAAAAAACCATTAATTACCCCATAAGCCTTGGCCAACCAGCCAGTTAGTGCCAACAAATAGACACCATTACTATTGCACTATATAAGAAAATACAATAGAAATAGGTCCGAATTGATCGTTATCATTATGAGCAGATGTGTATCCACGTTTCTCTCTGCCCCATGGCAAAATGTGTTGGCGGGGGCACTGGAGATGGGTGTCGGGGCCCCAAATGCGGTAGTCCGGCCCTGCTGGATACAGTGATATAAGTTGACAATGTCTGTTTCCTCCAAAGTTTTCCATGAAAACGTTAACATGTTTTGTGGATCGTCACATGTTGCTCGAGCTGGCCATCTCAAACTAAGCCGGGTTGGTTGTCAATCGTTAGCTACGTCACAACCAAAAGTGACAAAATAGAACTCTTCTCGCCATAATATTTTCATACGTTCTACTGTAACTCAGGGGCAAGAGACCACTGACCAGGCACAATTTGTTTTGGTTAACCAAGGTTGGACAAAACTGCAATAACTATTTGAGTGATTTGATGGCCATCTTAAATATTCAGCAATTCCATACTCACCTTAAAATAACCTCCCTCGTAGTGAGTATTTGGGGGTCCAAATATTGCAACTTCCCAGTTGTACAAGTCCGACTCGTCCACTAAAGTTATCCTGAACCCTTCAACTGGCTCATCTTGAAGACTTTTCATCTCTAACATGAGTGCTTTTTGGGAACTGGCTACATGATGTCCATGAGCCATAGTCCGCGACGATCTGTATAAACAAAAACCTATCTAGACCTTTTTAGAGAACAAAGGTAGTTATCTAATTCCACCACAACCAACCCCTGAGAAACCTTTTGATTGTTCACACGTTTCCTCACATCTACAAAAATGTCGTCTGTTATTACGTTCACGTTCGGTTCTCTTCCACTGTGATCGAACAAACCAACGCGTAAACCTCTCGCTGACAACCAACCCACAAACCCAAAGCTAGCTTGCTACAGTAGTTACTCCCTGTTGTTGATCGTCATTTACCGTAAAACAGAATTGCTCGAAGTAAATTTGAGTGGTCAAAGCAAACTAGAAAACAAACAAATTAACGGCTGTCTGAGTAGGGATCTCCCCTCCTCAATAATACAACAGTAGCTACTTCACGGTGTCGCCACTAAAGTCGCTCAAGCTGGTCCCACAAAGCTTGATGCTATGAGTTGTGAAGTGCTCGCAAAGCTTTCTGGGAGTTGGTGTTAATTGAAAAGGCACAACACTTATTCGGCATTAATAGTTTAAGCAATGTTAAAATATTGTTTCGGTCTGCATTTGAATTATTCAGAATCATGAAGCCCGAAACGTTAATATTTTAATCTCGTCAAAAAATATATATGTTGGGAGTGTTTTGTGGTTGCAACTCCACTTCTTTCCATATGGGAATTGAAGTTAGACAGTACCTACACACAGCCTCCAAATCACTTAGGCTATATTGACATTTATCATTTAAAGGCACTTGCACACATAGAAAGAATATGCAGTTTCACACAGAGTACTGTATTAGTTATTGGGGAAGGCAGGTTTTTGGGAAAGGCCACTCTCGTGCATGCTGAAGTGAGATGTTGGCCAAATAAATATCCTTGATAAGGTAGTATTTGCATATCCTTTGAATATACAGCATGTTTGATACACAGACACCATATATAGTGATAATATGTGAATAAAAAGCCTGAAATAATTATATGTGGGAGTTTATTGGTTCACCTTAACAGACTACAGCAGCTCAGCCTTTATTTCAATTTGGGTAGACTTCTCTGTTCTAAAAGTGAATGTTGATAGTATATGACTAATTTTGTCTTGCTCATGTAGTCCCCTCTTAAAACATATTACATCATATAGCTGGAGAATAGACAATGAAGGAGTTGGACCAGACCTTCAAACAAGGAGAAATTAGAATATATTTTAATGTCATAAGCCAAACTCCGCAAGATAATCACTATAATTGACCAGAAAAAAAGTATTAAGAAAGTGGGTAGCTTCTCTGAACTGTATCACAAGACCTTTTCTTCTCTACTCCTCTCAGCGCCATGACACCAAATAGAACCTCCTTCGCCTGATGTTAAATAATTCAAAATATTCAAAGATATCATTTGAATTGTATTAACTTATAATAGATAAAAATACAACTCCATCAAAAACTGTAGCATGATTCATTCAACTTTCACTTCATATTAAAAAAACTATAAAAGAAAAAGACAACCAAGAAATGACATGGGAGTTTTGTATGTGTGTGAGTGTCCTTGGATAGGGGAAATATATATATATATATATATATATTTAAGTATACATTTCCTAATCATGCAAGATACACATTTTTATGAAATACTCTGCACAGAACTTTTTAATTAGTACAACGTATGATTACAAGTAATTTTCTCATTGCCATTCTATAACTTAAATCAATCAAAGCACTTTTCCAGGAAGGATATGGTTTTGTGGATAACATCCCTGTATGTTCTTCACTTTGTACTCACACTAGCATGGTGAAGAAGAAACTCATGGAATGGCTCATCTACACTTGTAAGAAAGGAATGCGGGTAAGTTGGAATACTAACAAAACATGATGGGATCAGTTTAAAGTTGCTACTACATCGTGCTGGACCAGGCAGTGAGACGCGTTGAGTGTAACTAGACAGCAAGTACCTCTGAGCAAGTCATGAAAGGAAGAAGACATTTAAATGATGACCATTCATGTTCATCATTATGCCAATGCACATGTGGCAGCAGGGTAGTTCTGAGAGAAGAGAACACTGAAGTAACATTGGTTTATGACTGTATCAGTGACATGTAGGATGTATTGTATAGGGCGAGAGTGGCACAGACACAAGAGGTTTGAATGATATGAAAGACAAACGTCTTGACTGACGACTAGTTGGCTTTCTCAAGAAAGATACAGTAAACAAGAAGCCACATTGGTTAATACTGATTCAAAATAAAATGTATCAACTAAGTACCATTGATATCCCAGAATGAATTATGACTAGAATAGTCTTCCATCCCCATAGGTGATCTCAAACTAAGCCTATCAACACATAGGATAACTTTAGCAGTTAAGTATGGAGAGGCGCTAGCTGCAATATGTGATAGCGGGCCTTCATTTCCCACAAGTTCTATATTACTTTGTCACTCATTTCAGATACTGTAGACATGTCTGAGGCAAGAGAGAGTGGCAGATGAGCAGTACAATACCCTTCCACGATTACAGCATAATCAAAGCGATAAAATCATACAATTGTAAAAAGACGCCCTTTTACCCATGTCTATAATAAGAGACAGAAGCCGGACAATGTTCACTTTTGGAAAAGGTTGCAGAAACATACTTTTTCGAGGAGTGCCAGCGTGTCTAAGTTCTGACCTGGTCAAAGTGTAACCGCCTGCATTCTCTTTTCCCAATAAACTCTTAGTGTAACGTTCCAGCTCAGGCATTTAAAATTCTTATAGGGATTGATATTTTCCTGTGACACAGGTCAAACTGAAGCTGAGCATAGTTGAAGCATGGAGCAGAGACACCAGAGGGTAGGTCAGTCTCCTTCAGACATGAGATCAGGTCAGGTAGGATTTAAGCTTAGAGCAGTTTAAAGTTGACATGACATTTCCAACTTGGGCCAGTCAGAAGAAGTCACACATTCTACAGGACTAGAGAGGAGAGTAGCAGTAACACGCTGATGTTTAATGCAACGGGGGGAAAGGCGGAGACTGACGTCAGAAAACAAAAACAGCAAAAAACAAAAACAAATCAAGACAGTGAAAACACAATTCAACCAACAAAAAAAAAAACTCCAGTTGTCAGATTACATTACATGACCGTCACAGACTGTAATGACGATGAGAGAGAGAGTGGAGGGGGGAGCAGGGAAAACCAGTTTGAAACTAAAAGCGCACAGAGGGGGTTTGTATAGAGCAAATCAGTGAAGGAGAAAGAGCAGTTCTGAGTGCAAGAGGGGCGTCAAGGAAATGTGTGATTCTGAGGACTAATTAATAGGGTGAACCTGGGAGTGCCAGCCGCAGTGTTTGTAACATGATTACATGTGTTTCAGTGAGGGAGGGGTTGAGCAGGGGGTAGGGGGGCACCAAGGGGCTGTCAGACACAATCAGCATTGAGAGAAGGTCAGCTTGATCTCATCCAGCACATTCCTAAGCAGCCCCGGCTCGTCACATTTAGCATCGATAGACACGGTCTGATCAGCCTGAGACGGACAGGGACACAGACAGACAGAGAGGGCAAACGTTACAAGGATGTCTGAGGAGAAGATCTCATTTGAGTAAAATGGAGACCAATATTTGGATGTCTGGCCCCCTGACTGACAAGGAGGAAGGGAGCTACTTACAGTTTTGACCAGCAGACACACATGGTGACCCTGGATTGACCTGCTGTACATTGAGGCACAGGAATCAATCCTCTCCACCACTGGTTGAGACAGGAACACAACCGTAAGCTCATTAAACAACTCAAAATCTAAAAGGTCTTTATTTACCACATCATGTTAATGTTCATTCAAAGAGGGAGATTTCTGCAAGACGACACAGTGAACTACAAATCACCTCAATAAATATGTCCACTCTCCACTTAATACCTCCCAATGCCCAACCCTATACCCCTGTATTCCCCAGTCCCTATTATATCCCACACCTTCTCCCCCTGTATTCCCCAGTCCCAGTGTACCCACCAGAGAAGTGGTGGTGGAAGCAGATCCTAGCCAGTAGATGGTGGAAAGGCTGGTTGATTCCCTCCAGCTTCAGAGAGCTTCCCTTGAGGTCCCCTGACTCCAACAGCTTAGCATACGCGTCACTGTAAACAACAACAATCACATTCACTACGCATCACATACTAGCTCACAAGCAGTTTAATCTTAAGTTCAGATCAGGGCACAGCACACTAAGCCAATAGCTCCAAATCTACAGTTAGGTAACGTTCATTATTATTAAAACAGCAGAATGAGGTTCTTTGGGGACAGCTAGCTGCACTGACCTGTAGCAGGGAGTGGTGATCAGGTATGAGGTGCAGGTAAAGTGCAGTTTAAAGTCTAGTTTCTCGTGAGTGGAGGAATCCTCAGTCTGTGGGAGAACATAACAGCAGAAGGTTAACAATACACTTTTACAAGTGAGGAAAAAGGTCAGTAGAACCTTGAGCAGTGAAATAGACTGTACCCAGAGTCAAAGAGGGATAGTGGGGGAATGTGAGGCCTTTGTGGAGAGCAAGACTTACTCACCTTGACTATGAAGGTGAGGGTTCCCTTCAGTTTCTGAGGCATCACAATGCTCTGCACTGAGAAGATGAACCGTGCCTCGTTAGAGATCCCTGAGGAACAAGAGAGAAAACATTGATTTGTTTGGATGTAAACTGGGAATGGGAATATTTGGATGGGAATTTAGCTCTTATTTCAACAAGTTTCCATAGCTTTTTCCTCCTCCCAGTCTCTCCTGCTTCCTCACCGGGGGGCAGATGGAAGGGCACAGTGAGGCTGTCATGTGGGCCGGCTCCCTCAGGCCGCTGCAGCTTGGAGTTGAGAGAGTCCATCACATTGAACTCCATGGACTTGATGAAACTGTCAC